>NW_022436943.1:65461252-65462751 GCF_009761245.1 Sapajus apella
GGGTCCCCCCCACCCCACTGCCCCTCCCAGCTTAACACTCTCAGGGTCCCCCCCACCCCGAGCTCAGCCTGAAGCTCGGAAGAACCAGACCGAAGAAGGGTCCATACGAGGCCAGAGAAAAACGAAAGGGTGTGTTGTCAGGAGGGCAAGCTCCAGGCTCAGCTAGAGGCACCCAGGGCAGAGGCTAGCTAAGAGGCCCAGGGGCACCTCCCAGGAGCAGTGCGTCCTCAGGCTTCAGCAAACACACCACCTGCTCTCTGCTGCCCTGGTGTGTTAAACTGGCACCCTCTGCTTTAACCTCTAAAGCCCCTTCTTGGCTCTGCTCTGACAAGGGAGCTGCAGGGCTTCCTCTAACACCCTCAGAAAGACACGGTGATGAATGTAGGTGCATTAGCTGTGGCCACTGACAGCCTGCAGGGCATGGACGCTGCAAGATCCTTTTGGGAGGGCAGTGGTGTCCCAAGGGCTGGACCAGAGCAGGGCAGAGGCGCCCAGGTGGGGAGGTGCCCGGTAGGGCAGGGCTGGTGGGTGGGCCTGGCCCAGGTACTCACTGGCCCGTGTGATCACACAGTACTTGTCAGTCGGGGCGCACTCCACCAGAGACTCACAGTGCTCGTGGCCGCAGCACACGTGGCAGTGCAGGGCCTGGGCTGGGGGAGGAAGCACAGGCCCGTCAGTCCGCGCCTGGGGCTGGGGCCGAGGACCAGGCTCCCGACCCGCCCAGCTTTGCCCCCCTGAGCCTCCTCCGTCCTCCCTCCAAGGGAGCATCCGATCCCCTGGGATGGGCAAAGGGCTAGGGACTTTGTGGTGATGACCATTCGCTCTGTCCTTTCTTGTCCTGCTTGTGTGAATGTCAGGCTGTAAGCATGAGGGAGGGGTATGTGTTGGGCAGGTGTAGGCTGCCCCAAGTCTCATGAAGGGTCTTCCCAGCCCCTTTTCTTCCCACGGCTTCCCTAGCACCTATAAACTCATGCACACATCTGCCTCCCTTCCCTCTGAAGCTGTCACTGGGAAGAGAACCGGGATGCTGCAGAATGTAGTGGAACCACATCAGCTAAACCAGGAGACAAGATGGATGGATGAAGGAGTGGGTGGATGGGTAGAAGTATGGATAGATAGATGGCTGGATAGAGGAGGGGATGGGTGGGGGAATTGTGGATGGGAGGATGGAAGGGTGGATGGGTGTATACATAGGTGTAGTAGATGGATTAATGGATGGATGGATGGATAGGTGGATAGATGGATGGATGGATGGATGGATGGATGAATAAATGAATGAATGGGTAGATGGATGGGTGGATGAGTGCATAGAAGGGTGGATAGATAAGTGGGTAGACATATGGGTGGATGGATGGATGGTTGGGTGGGTGGGTGGGTGGATGCATGGATGGTTGGGTAGGTGGGTGGATGGATGGATGGATGGATGGGTGGGTGGATGGATGTATGGAGTAGGTGGGTGAATGGGTGGATGGATGGATGGTTGGGTGGGTGGGTGGGTG
>NW_022436943.1:65462851-65464736 GCF_009761245.1 Sapajus apella
GGATGGATGGATGGAGTAGGTGAGTGGATAGGTGAATGGGTGGATGGATGGATGGTTGGGTGGGTGGGTGGGTGAATGGATGGATGGATGGATGGATGGATGGATGGATGGAAAGGGGGATGGATGGATGGAGTAGATGGGTGGATAGGTGAATGGGTGGATGGATGGATGGTTGGGTGGGTGGGTGGGTGGATGCATGGATGGTTGGGTAGGTGGGTGGATGGATGGATGGGTGGATGGGTGGGTGGATGGATGGATGGAGTAGGTGGGTGGATAGGTGAATGGGTGGATGGATGGATGGTTAGGTGGGTGGGTGGGTGGGTGGGTGGATGGATGGTTGGGTAGGTGGGTGGGTGGATGGATAGATGGATGGATGGATGGATGGATGGGTGGATGGATGGATGGGTGGATGGATGGATGGAGTAGGTGGGTGGATAGGTGAATGGGTGGATGGATGGATGGTTGGGTAGGTGGGTGGATGCATGGATGGATGGATGGATTGAAGGAAGGATGGATGGATGAATGGATGGATGGATGGTTGGGTGGGTGGATAGATGGTTGGGTAGGCGGGTGGGTGGATGCATGGATGGTTGGGTGGGTGGATGGATGGGTGAGTGGGTGGATGGAAGGATGTATGGGTAGAGTGGCAAATGGTTAACAGAAGAAGGGACAAGGCAGCATGATGCATACAAAGAGGGGTGACTTCAGAGATGACCTGTTATACTTCTTACTGTCCCCATCTTCTGTCTGAATCCGTGTCCTCACCTACCAGATGGGAGTAATAACAGCCCATGCTATGGCCTTTTTGGAGGATAAAATGAAGAAATGCACAAAAGATTGCCCCTGCCCCACCCTTCTTCACTGGGGTGAAGGACTGAAGGAAGCTCCAGGCAGGAAGCCAGAGGCAGCTGGGTTGCCTCACCCAGGGCAGGTGTGGCTCCGAGAACTTCACATACAGCAGGTGCATGAAGGCTGATGAGAGGGCTATCTGCCTGAAGCCTGCTGGTGATGCCCACACCCAGCCATGTGGGGGTCTCCTGCCAGACCCTGGGCCAGGCTGCAAGTGGGAGGAATGTGGGTGTGCTGTGTGGTTGCCCCCAGCTTCCAACAACATTGAGGGCTGGGTCCATGGGCTCCATGGGCAGGGCTGACAGATGTACCGTCATGTCACATGGCCCAGAGTGGAAGAAGGGCAGGGTACAACGGATGCCCTGGGGAGACACCTGGCCAGGAGGGAACACAGTTTTGATAGAGGGCAGGGAGATCTGGGAAGGCTTCCTGGAGTGGGTGGCCCCATAGGTACATGGATGGATGGATTTCTATTTGTATTCTGAGGAGAGACATTTGAGAAGAAGGTGCAGCAGGAAAGAGGGAAAGCCAGATTGTTCAGGGTGTGAGGCCCCAGGAGCTGCGACAGGGGGTGACAGTGGGTGGAGAAGCCAGAAATACCACATCCTGGTGTGGAGGCTGTGCTGCCCGGAAAGGCATATTTGAGCCTTTTGTGCTAGGACTTAGGGGTGGAGGCAGCAAGAAAGGTGCCCTGCAGGGAGTGTCCTGTAGGTGAGTCCTGTAGGGGCGTCCTGTAGGGGTGTCCTGCAAGGGTGTACTGTAGGGGGTATCCTGTAGGTGAGTCCTGTAGGGGTTTCCTGTAGGGGTGTCCTATAGGGAGTGTCCTTTAGGGGTGTCTTGTAAGGGTGTCCTGTAGGGGGTATCCTGTGAGTCCTGTAGGGAGTGTCCTGAAGGTGAGTCCTGTAGGGGCGTCCTGTAGGGGTGTCCTTTACGGGCTGTCCTATAGATGTGTCCTTTAGAGGGTGTTCTGTAGGAATGTCTTTTAGGGATGTTCTGTAGGGGTGTCTTTTAGGGGTGTTCTGTAGGGGTGTCTTTT
>NW_022436943.1:65464746-65489689 GCF_009761245.1 Sapajus apella
GTGTCTTTTAGGGGTGTTCTGTAGGGGTGTCTTTTAGGGGTGTTCTGTCGGGGTATCTTTTAGGGGTGTTCTGTAGGGGTGTCTTTTAGGGGTGTTCTGTATGAATTTTCTGTAGGGGTGCCCTGTAGGCTTCCTGTAGGGGATCCTGATGGGGACATCCTGTAGCAGTTCCCTGGGCAAAGCACACCTGCTCTGACCTCAGAGCGGCTGCCCGCTGAGTGGGGTGATGGCATCTGTGTGCTCAGGGTCTGACCCTGACTGTTCTTGCTCCCCCTGCCTGCAGCTGGGTTCCTGGTGCCAGTGGGGCTGGGAAAGACTCCTGGGTTCCTCTGAACAAGGACTTTACATGACCACCACTTCTCTGCAGGGACCTTGATAGTCCCCATACCCTCGGGCTGTGATGGGAAGGAAGGGGTCTCCTCATTCAATCCTGGGAGCAGTGACCAGCTCCCAGCAGGTGCTGTCAGAGCAACATCATCATATGGGCCAACCTCCCAGAAAAGCTGAGCCCCCGAGAACACAGGTGTCCCAGGCCGGTGTCCCCATGTCCTGACTCAGCACCCCTAGCCCCTTCTCTCCAAGGCTGTGCCCTGACATAGGGGCTGAAGGTGTCTGAGCAGGGCACTCAAGCTTAACTCCTGCCCTTTCCTGATGCCCTGCCATCTGTCTTTCCAGCCTTCCCACTGCGGGTCCCTCCTCAAGTGGGGGTTGCTCCCCAAGGTGCTCCCTCTTCCTTCCACCCTCCCCCATGCTCAGGGGAAGCTGATGGGGCTAATTATCCCTAGATGATAATTATTCAGCTGATAATCACATGCTCTGTCACCTCCCACCCACACCCCAACTCCTTCTGGCCCCATTTCAGGCCTAAAGCCAGGTCACCAAGGTCAGGGTAGAGTGGGGCTAGAAGTGGGGTGATGAACTAGCCCTGATTTTCCTAGGACTTGCCTTTTTGAGCACTGAGAATCCAACATCCCAAGAATTCCCCTCTGTCTTGGGAAGAGAGGGCAGTCAGTCACCCCAGCGGGAACCCAGGACCAGCACCCAGGCTTTCCCCACAGAAAGACACCAGAAGCTGTGGCCATAAGAAGAGGCCTCCAAGCCTGGCAGAGAGGCGCCATGAAGGGTTTCCCCCAACTCCCTGAAGCCCCCAGTCCAGGCTGGTGATCCTGGGTAGAGCTTGCCTGCCAGTGCCTGGCCCCTGGGTGCCCAGCCCAGGAGTTACCTCTCCCCATCCCTCCCATGGTGTGGCCAGCATCTTACCCAGGGCAGCAGACAGAGCAGCCAGAAGCAGCAGCACCAGGAGGAGCCTCATCGCAGTGTTTTCCGCCAGGGACTGGGGGCCACCGTGCCAGGGCGCCTTTATATGGTGGCTGAGGTCTGAGCCAGACCTGGTAATTTAGCTGGAAGGTACACTGGGGAGAGCAGGCCAGCCTGACTCATGCCCCTGGGCCTCCCTCTGCCCCACCTCCAGGACTCTCAGAAGGTACTTGTGCCCCCCTCTCTGCTGTCCCTGGGTCCTGAGCCTCTGGCCCCTACTCCCTGAACTTGGGAGTTCTCAGAGGACCATGGCTCTGCCTCTGCAGCCTGGGAGGACAGGCAGGGCACTTCTGACTATGTACAACCCCCTCCCCACAGCCTGGGGGGACAGGCAGGGTGCTTCTGAGTATGTGCACCTCCCTCCCCCCGGCCTGGGGGGCTGCGCAGAGGGCTTGAGTATGTACGGCCCTCGCCCCACAGTGGGGGCGGTGGGGGGCTGCACAGAGCGCCTCTGAGTATGTGCGCCCCCTCCCCGCTGTGCTTGCCCTTGCACCAGGGTCGGCAGGGCCACCAAACTCGTACTGATGGGAAAACCGAGGCACTGGAGGCTGGAAGCTGCTTCATCTGTAGTGTGTACACGAGTCACCTAGGGTCTGGCTGAAATGCTGGCTGTGGACACCTAGGCAGGGCCTGGAACCACGCATTCCTGGCAAGCTCCTGGGGGTGGGGTTGTCTGTCTAGGGTAGGCTTAGCTTGGGACAGTGGCAGAGCCAGGGTGCGCAGGGCAGCCCGACCACGTCTGAGTCACTGCCCATCTGATCCCAGGCCAGGCCTGGGGGACTGTGGGGTGACAGGGATGTCCTGGGGTGGCAGGACATGGCCTGTTTGCAGTGGGGCTGTCTCCATTGCTATCCTCGGGGTGTTGTAGGGATTCTGGAGGCTGCGGGGCAGCAGCTCACATCTGGGAGTCTCCTCCAACCCCCGATGGTTCCCTGCCTCAGGATGGCTCCCCTCTGGTCTCCTTCCACCTCCCCTTCCTCACCCTGTCTGTCCACCCCACGGGGACTGGCTCCAGTCCTCTCCACCTTTGCATGGCCACTTACACTCGCCTTCAGGCCTTTCCCAGGCCTGACATGTGTCTCCCCCACCACTCCCTCAGCAAGATCACCCTTGCCTGGAACGCTCTTGGACTCCCTGTCTGGGCCTGTGCCCTAGAGGTGCCCTCAAGGGCCAGAGTCCTGTTCCAGACTTCTCCGCAGATCTGGGAGCCCAAGAGGCCTCTTCTCCTTCCACTCTCGGAAGGCAGGCCGAGCTGCTGTGTACCTACCCCAAGACTAGAAGGTGGGACTGGACCCATGTGGGGGCTGTGCAGGATTTGGGGGACAGGCAGGCTCCAGGGCTGGGACTGGCTCTCTGCATAGGATGGGGAGGGGCGCAGGCTCCAGGTCTGGGACTGGCTCTCCATGCAACCATCTCCCAGCTCAAAGACCAAAGAGTCTAGAATTGGAATGAACACCAGACGTTCCCTGTGGCATGGATGGCAGACTTGTCAACAGCATTTTATTTCAACTGTTTTTAGCTTATTTGAAAATGTTCGTATTTGGGGACACATGGCATGGGGGCCCCCGTTGCCTTGGCCTCCAGTGAAAAGGAAGGGCCCTTTCCGTTCACCTCCTCTTGCTCCGTTCACTCTGGGTCACCTCGGGGCTTCGCAGCTTCCTGACCATGGGTCACAGCAGCGTGAGAGCTGCAAAGCTGCCTCGGGACAGCTGGACTCTGGGGTAGGCGCCTTCGCAGACACAACCTCAGTCCTCAGCCCAGGCCTCGGTGTGAGGAACTGAGACCTGTGCTGTGATGGGACAGCTGGGCGTTGCAGGCCCTGGCACAGCCTCCGAGGGAAGGGGGAGGGGCTCCAGGCACAGCTGCCAGGAGGTCCCGGGTGGGTACCTGGAGGCAGGGAGCATTTCTCCAGCTTCCCAGCAGGGCCCTGCCCCAGGGAAAAAGGCATGGTGAGCTGCCAATGCCACCGTGGACGGCATGGACTGTGATGCATCCTTCCCAGTGCCACAGGGCTCTGATCTGTGAGAGGGAAGAAGGGGCAGGGTGGCCGCAGCAGTAGGGGGCTGGGAAGAGAACCCTACTGCTGTCCTGAGGAGTAACCAGTCCGCACAAGGCTGGGTCCCTTCTCGCTGCAGGGGCAGGGCAGGGGCTGGGTGAATGGGTGCATGTGAGTGTGAGTGTGACTGTGTGTGAGACTGTGACAGTGTGAGTGTGTGTGACTGTGAGAGTGTGAATGTGGCTGTGTCTGAGAATGTGTGAGTGTGACTGTGTGTGAGACAGAGTGTGACTGTGAGACTGGGTGACTGTGCGTGAGACTGACAGTGTGTGAATGTGTGAGATTGAGTGACAGTGTGTGACTGCGTGTGTGACTGTGTGAGACTGACAGTGTGAGTGTGACTGTGTGAGACAGTGTGAGTGTGATTGTGTGGACTGTGACTGTGTGTGTGACTGTGTGACTGTGTGACTGTGACAGTGTGAGTGTGACTGTGAGACTGACTGTGTGACTGTGTGAGACTGAGTGTGTGTGACTGTGTGGACTGTGAGTGATGGTGTGTGACTGTGACTGAGTGTGAGTGTGACTGTGTGAGACTGTGACAGTGTGTGAGGCTGAGTGTGAGACTATGATTGACAGTGTGTGTGACTGTGTGAGACTGTGACAGTGTGTGACTGTGTGACAGTGTGACTGTGTGAGATTGTAAGACTGTGTGTGAGACTGTGTGACTGTGAGTGTGACTGTGAGACTGACAGTGTGAGTGTGACTGTGTGAGACTAAGAGTGTGAGTATGACTGTGTGGACTGTGTGTGTGACTGTGACTGTGTGACTGTGTGTGACTGTGAGAGTGAGTGTGACTGTGTCAGACTGTGACAGTGTGTGACTATGTGAGACTGAATGACAGTGTGTGTGTGACTGTGTGAGACTGACAGTGTGTGACTGTGTGAGACTGAGAGCGTGTGACTGTGTGAGACTGAGACTGTGAGTGTGACTGTGAGTGTGACTGTGTGTGACTGTGACAGTGTGTGACTGTGTGAGATTGTGACAGTGTGTGAGGCTGTGTGTGACTGTGTGTGACTATGAATGACAGTGTGTATGACTGTGTGACTCTGACAGTGTGTGACTGTGTGACTGACAGTGTGTGACTGTGTGTGAGATTGTAAGACTGTGTGTGAGACTGTGTGACTGTGACTGTGTGTGACTGTGTGACTGTGTGTGACTATGAGTGTGTCACTGTCACTGTGTGTCACTGTGTGATAGTGACAGTGTCTGTGTGTATGACTGTGACAGTGTGTGACTGTGTATGAGAATGTGACTGTGTTAGTATAGTGTGAATGTGTGTGTGCATGCATGTGTACATGTGTGAGTGAATGTGTGTGAGGCTGTGAGTGTAAATGTAAGACCGAATCTGTCAACGTGTGATGCTATGTGTGTTAGTGTGTGTGTGCGTAAATGACTGAGTGTATGAAGGTGTGAGTGTGAATGTGTTAGTATAGTGTGTATGCGTGAGCATGCAAGTGTGAGTGCATGTGTATCAGTGTGTGAAAGTGAGCATGTGTGTGTGCACCAGTGTGTGTGTGAGTGTATGAGTCTGTGTGTGTGGTGGGACCCACCTGAACAGAAATAGCCACAGCCAGATGATGCCAATGGGGTCACAGTTTGCTTCCTGGGGAAGGCCCAGGTGGGCTGGGCTGCATTTCTGAGGACAAGCGTGGAGGGGTGGGATCTTGAGAGCAGGGGCTCGCGTGTGTAGACGGCACACCAGGGCGCACTGAATCCCAGAAACTCAGTCCGGCGTCAGCTGGATTTTACCCTGTGCACACCACAGCTCTCAAGCTGTCGTCTATATTTTTGGGGGTCTGTGAAAGCTGTTTTTCCTTCCGCAGAAGGATCCGAGAAATGCTGAACTCAATGGTTTCTCAAAGGGCCTTTTAGGAGCAAAGATTCTGCAGCCCCCACAGGGTGGGACTTGGGAGAGGGGCTGTCCTTCTGGGCTCTCAGGGGAGGCTCTGAGGGAAGACCCAAGGACAGGGACTGCCCTGGGATGGGCTGGAGGTGGGCGTTGGCATGCAGCCTGGCCCCCACTGCCACCTGCCCTGGTTTCCTCTGCCTCGGGGAGGGCTTGGGTCACTCCTCTTTAAGCTAATCAGGCTTTTTACAAGCTGAGTCCGAGTATTTTACAAGCTGAGTGTTCTCCAAATACAGCCCAGACTTTCTCTCAAGGCCATAATTAGTGGGGCCTCCCCAGCCTGGCATTAGACTCCACTCCCTAGGGTGGCTGAGAGGGGGTGCAGGGATGAGCTGGGCAGGGGAAGGAACAAGGGCACGGGTGAGGTCCTGCGGAAGCGACATCCAGCAGGGCCCTGCCAGCCCAGAGGGGCTCCAGCCAACTCCAGGAAGGGGCCTGGGACCCGGTTAGGAGCCCAGACCTGAGTGAACCAGTAGGTGAGTTCTGCTCCCTCCCTCTGAAAGCCCTTCCCTCCCTCCAGCTCTCCACTCCTCCCTCTATCCCGCCCTCCCGTTTTCTCTCCACACCTCCCTCCTTCCCTTCCTCCATCCCTCCCTATTTTCCTCCCTTCACCCATCCAACCACCCCTTCTCTCCCCGTTTCCCACCCTCCGGCTTTCCCTGTACTCCTTCCCCCTTCCCTTCCTCCACCCGTCCCTGTTTCCCTCCCTCTTTCTTTCCCTCCTTCTTTCCCTCCCTTTTCCCCTCCTTCCATCCTTCCCTTTCTCTCAGCCTTGTCTCTCTCTAGCCAGTGCTGGGGGCAGGGGCTGGAGGGGCATTAGACCCAGGCCCTAGAGTTGCAGTGGGCGCATGCCAGCCATACTGAGTCTCTAGAGAGTCTCAGGACCTTGTTCTCTGTGTGCCAGCCGGGTAGCTGGAAACCTGCATTCACCTCACTGCAGCCTTTAGCCAATGGGCAGAGGGCATCCCTGTGCTGGCCTCACAGTGAGGACGCACTTCACAGGTCACAGCTCAAGGCACAGTTGGGCCACTGCTCCTCGACCTGATGCCTGCTGAGCCCCACAGTGCCCCCGTGAGAGCGCCCAGGGCCCCTCACATCCACTGGGGACCCGTAGCCCCACATAGAGGAGGATCCTGGGAGTGTAGCCAGTGCCACCTCCCTGCCCAATTCACACAAGGGAAACTGAGTCCAAGTGTGGATGGAGGAGTCAGGGTTCAACCAAGGCCCCTCGGCTGGCAGCCAGTGCAGGAAAGGAGCTGTGCTGGGGACTCAGATGCTGGCATGGGGCTCCCATACCCATGTACCCATGACGGCCCCTGTGCCAGGGGAACACAGGGTCACTTGGAAGTTCACGGCCTGGGCTTGAGCCAGAGAGAGGACACAAGGAATCCCAGTTCCTTCCTCAGGGAGAGATGGGGCCATCTTGAAAGGCATCTACAGCCACCAGCCACGGTCTCAGCCCACTCATGCCCATGCTGTGGGGTGCTGGGCCAGCCCCCAGTCTCCCCGAGCCTGCATTTGTTTGTCTGAAGGAAAACAGTGACAGTGATGCTGACAAGCACAGGAAGCTTCTCTGGGGTGGGCTTAGTGGTGGATCGGGGGACAAAAACCCACCCAGCACCCGCATCTTGACTCCCAACATCCTTCTCCACTCACAGGAATGCGGGCTCCCTAGAGAAAGGGCTGATTCTAGGTGTGGGAAGTAGGAAAGTTCCTCTTTAAAGTTTCCTTTCTTGTTAAAGAATAAGTGTGCCAAGAACTTTGTTAAGCCCTATCCTTTGCAGCTGTTAGACACACCACGCTTACAGGCACGTAGCATATTCTACGTCCTTGTACTTTAACCAGGATATCTGTGCTGGACGTGCTCACAGGCATGTCCCAGCTCTCCACTGCTTTCACCTGTTTAGAAAAATTTTAAGTTGTTAGCCAGTCAGGTTTTAGTTTAGATTGTGAGGTCTGGCTCCGCCAGCAGAGATCAGACACAGCAGTGAGGACGACCCCAAATGCATAAGGGACAAATTTGTCTGTTTTCCTTTGTTCATTGTACTCTCATGGCGCAATGGCTAGCGAGGTACCCTTCCTGCAGCCCAGGAAGTAAAAATTGTGTTGCTGAAAGATCCTTTGTCTCAGTGCTGATTTTTCTTTGCAGCACCGACCATCTATTTCCAACATAGGGGTGGGGGAGCACCAAGATGAGCCTGAAATACCTTTAAAAACAAAGCAAAACAAAAACCAGACTTCTTTATGGAGATATATGCCATGCAATTCACCCATTTAAAGTGAACCATTCAGTGCTTTTTAGTACTGCATATTCACAGAGTTGTGCAACCATCACCACAATCTAATTTTGGAACGTTTCTATTACTCCGAAAAGGAACCGGTGCCCTTCAGCAGTCAGTGCCCGCTCCCCTGCTCCACTTTCTCTCCGTGTGAACTCGTCTATTCTGCACTTTGCATGTGAAGGGGATCACACGCGGTGTGGCCCCTGGTCTGCCTCTCTCCCCGAGCACCAGGCTCTCAGGCCTCGCAGCGTTGTGACCTATGTCAGCGCTTGATTCTATGGAACGTACTTGGTGTGGACAGGGCACCTCTGTCTATCGGTTCATCCGCTGAAGGACATCTGGGTTGTGGAGGACCATGTGGGGCCAGAAAAGAAGAAAATCCTAAAAAGTAAGACCCCTAATGGTGCGATTGTGAAAGGAATAGCGCAGGCAACTGAAAGCCCTTCCAATGGCCAGAGATGGAACAATTTGAACAGCAAAATACGTAACAGTATTGGATTTTAACCCTGTGCATGAAATAAATGTTTATGAGCCCATAATAATATCAATAAATGATTGAAGAAAGATAGATATAGGAGAGAAAAGATCAACCTTCTTGTAAGAATTCCACATAATTTACATAGATACTTTGCTTGAGAAGGTGGAGCTTTAAATGCCACTCCTCAGATGTGGCTGCACCCAGTGACTTCCTTTCAATTGGGACAGCACGGAAATGGGGTGGGGAAATGTATTCGTCTGTTTTCACCCTGCTAAAAAGACATACCAGAGACTGGGCAATTTACAAAAGAGAGACGTTTAATGGACTTACAGTTCCACGTGGCTGGGGAAGCCTCACAATCATAGCGGAAGGCAAGGAGGAGCAAGTCAGGTCTTACATGGATGGCAGCAGGCAAACAGGCTGTGCAGGGAAACTCCCAATTTTAAAACCGTCAGACCTCATGAGACTTATTCACTATCATGACAGCAGCATGGGAAAGACCTGCTCCCATGATTCAACTACCTCCCACAATATGTGGGACTTCAAGATGAGATTTGGGTGGGGACACAGCCAAACCATATCAGGGAAGAAACATTACTGGGAGAGGAGCCTGGCATTTACAACACCATCAAAGTGGGCAAGGTCGGCATCCGCAGTGGTGAATCCCAGAGTCAGTGCATGCCCTTGCTGTGGCGTGACGGAAACAGTGCTTCATTTCTGCTTCAGTCTTCTCAAAACTATCATCACAGTCTAACCACGAGGAAAACACCAGGCAAACTGAGACACACTCCACAAAATATTCAACCAATACTCCTGAAACTGTCAAGGTCACCAAAAATAAGGGAAGCCTGAGAAACTGCCACAGCCCAGAGGAGCTGAGGGAAACCTGGTGAGGACGTGCCACACAGGCTCCTGGATGGTGCAATGGAGGAGAAAATGGCATTAGGGGAGAACGAAGCCAATCTGAATAAAGTGTGGATTCAGCTCATAATAACGTGTCAATATTGGTTCATTAATTGTGACAAACGGAACACAGGAAGATAAGATGTTTAAATCGGGATTTCAGCTGGGTGAGGTGGCTCACACCCATAATCCCAGCATTTTGGGAGGCCAAGGTGGGAAGATTGCTTGAGCCCAGGAGTTTGAGACCAGCCTGGGCAATAGAGTGAGATCCAATCTCTACAAAAAAAATAACAAATTAGCCAGGCGTGGGAGTGCATACCTGCAGTCCCAGCCACGGATCACTTGAGCCCAGGACATTGAGGCTGCAGTGAACTGTGACTGCACCACTGCACTTCAGCCTAGGCAACAGAGCGAGAACTTGTCTCAAAAAAGAAGAGGAAAGAAGGAGGGGAGGAGGAGGAGAATAAATAGGGATATCTGGGTGTGGGGAACATAGGAACTGTCTGCACTATCTTTGTCAACTTTTCTGTAAATCTAAAACAATTATAAAAGTAACAAGTTTCTATCAAAAATGTGGCAATGCCTTTAGAAGTGAGGGGCTCCATGGCGGGGTTCGTGTGCCTGGCAGAGCTATTCAGGCAATCGCCACACTTCCTTGGCCACATGGGCTGGTGTTGCTTAGAGAAGCTGCTGCCCTGGTCCCTGGAAGATCACATCTTGAGGCTGGTTTTGCCATGCAGGCAGTAACATTCTGTCTTTGGTAGCTTGAAGAAGACCTGGGAATGGCTTGTCTCAGGAGGTAAAATGCCAAGATAATGAAGCTAAGGTCACAGTTCATGCCCTTCAATTATCATTCCACAGTAGATGTTCTTACCCTGGTCACACCCTGATCGCTGACCCTGGACACACACTTACCCCTGACCCTGGACACACCCTTAGCCCTGACCCTGGGCACACACTTGGCCCTGACCCTGGACACACACTTAACCATGACCATAGACACACACTTGGCCCTGACCCTGGACACACCCTTAGCCCTGACCCCGGGCACACACTTGGCCCTGACCCTGGACACACACTTAACCATGACCATAGACACACACTTGGCCCTGACCCTGGACACACACTTAACCATGACCATAGACACACACTTGGCCCTGACCCTGGACACACACTTAGTTCTGACCCTGGCTACACAGGAGCCCTGATCATGCTTCCACTCTGTGTTTTGACTCTGGACACACACGAGCCCTGATCCTAGACACACACGAGCCCTGATCCTAGACACACACTGAGCTCCGATCCTGGTCACACACTGAGCCCTGATTCTGGTCACATACTGCGACCTGTTCTCACACTGAGGGTCGTGGTCTCACGCGGTGTGTAACTCTGGCCACACACTGATCTCTGACTGTGGTCACAGGCTGAGTCCTGAGAGTGGCCCCACACTATGACCTGACTCTGGAAAACATTGAAGCTGGTCCTGCTGTAAAAATTAAGTAATTCAGAATCAAAGCTGTTGGAACTTCAAATTATTTTGAGACTTACAGGAATGTGATTATAGGACCTGAATCACGTAAACAGGCAGCTGTAACCTTTGTTTCTCTCATTTACGGTGGGCTGTAAAAGACCACAGGTTGCCAGAGAAGACCACTTCCCTCTTCGCCGTTGATCTTCATTATAAACTGACCCCCCTTTTACTTCTCCTAGACAAAGACTTCACGACTATCACATTGTCTATGATGGAATGTTAAATAGACTGAAACTGGAAAAGGAGAACAAGTTGTAATCAAATTGGTATAACTCATAAACTGGCCTTGTATGAAAAAAAAAATTGTACGGCTGATAAATGTCTTCGTTTTAACAGTATATAAAACAGTTAAAACTTAACTTTCCAGCGTCAGAGCACCGACCTCATTCTTTGGGGTCTGTGTTACCTGGATGGTCATTCTCAGCTTAGCATGTGAATAAACTCTTTTAGACTGGATTCTGACCCTTTCCATTATTTCGGTTGTCACTGTTCATGTTCTGAGCCCTGGCCCTGGCAATAGTGATTGGAAGATGTATTAGGATCTAGGAACAGAGTTTGGGGGAAGCAAAGGAATGTCAGTTTGCTCAGAGACACAGAGCACTTGACAAAGGGGTCAAAGAGCAGCTGGGGGCTCCGGCTGGTGGGCTCGTCAAGGGTCATGAGCCAGGGAGCCACCAGGAGAAGGTTGGGCATTGTAAGGTGTCCCAGCACCTGCTCTTGGCCAGCCCTGCTTCTTCCCCTCTTTCCTTCTCACCCAGAACCTTGTCCCTGCAACCCCTTCCTCCCTGGAGCAGGGAGGACACCAGTGTTCGGAAACCCATTTTGAAGGATCCCAGCCTGTGCGCTCCTGCTCACTGAGTGTGGCACACAGCCGCACCACGAATGCTTGCCCAGGTGCGTCGAGGCTGGCTCCTCCCTGAGCTGTGCAAGCTCTTTTGGGAGCGGAGACTGGGGCTGCGAGGTGGAGACACAGATGACTCAGTCTGGGTTCCAGGCAGGCAGGGTGCACGTTTCCAGCTGATCCAGTCAGCCAAGAACCGGGATGCAGGGATGCCTGTGTTCCCAGGCATGGGGCGTGGCTGGTATTTTCCAGGAGCAAGGAGGTGCAAACTGGATAAACAAAGGTGTCTAGACTTCCCTCTCAGCTCCCAGCAGGCTTCAGGGTGCAGCTGGGACAGTTCAGCTTGCCTTCCCTGCAGACCAGGGCTGAGCCATGGCCTGCTCCTGCAGGGCCTAGGGCTGGGGCACTGGAGGTGGGCCAGGAAGGGCCATTAAGAGCTCACGAGCCAGGGCAGGCACATCTGCATCGGCTTCCGTCTCCAGGTAGACTGCCTTGAAATTCTCTGACAGCAACGTGGGATGGAAAGTCCAGCACCCCCTGGGCAGAGCCTGGCTGTGAGTTAGATGAGTTACCCTGTCATCTACCAGGAGTGCCCAGGGGCAGCCTCCAGGTCACCATCACCCAGGCTCCCTCTTGAAGCTCCTGCTGGCTAATCGGAAATGTGGCTTGCAGAGTTGCTTCGGAAGCCCGCACAGAGGGTGGGAATGGAGCCAGGCTCATAGCTGAACCAGCAGCACCCCCACTGGGCAGCCGTGGCAGTGCACCCTGGGGTCCTTCAGCCAGAGGAGGAGCCGGCCCCATCGCCAGCCCCACAGTGCTCCCAGCCAATGACAGGGTGTGGTGGGGCTACTCCCCCATGGCCTCCTCTTAGGGCAGCTTTGGCTGGGGCATCTCTGAGGCTGGCTGACATCTCAGAGAGGCCCCGCCATCCAGGAGGCCCCTCCTTCCACAACTGTCAGAGCTACGTGGTGTCCCACAGCTCCGGCCTCCCACTCCTGTTCCCTCTTATCCTTTACAGGAGTTTCTGGCAAAATGCTCTTGCACATGGAATCCTGCTTTGGTATCCAGTGTGAGCCAGGGCATCCAGGACACTCAAATCCCCTCTACACAGCAGCCCCCATCTGCCCTGCAGACTCCCCTGGCCTCAGCCCTGCACCTCTTACTCGTTTTACACACATACATAGTACACACTCACACACACAAATACAGTCTCACACACAGTACACTCACACACAGAGACGTGCTGACACACAAGCACATGCACACATGTACACACCCACACACTCACACATGTGCACACATGTACACACACGCCCACACATCCACACATGTGCATATACACGCACACACATACCCACATACCTACACATGCACACATGTGAGGGGGGGCGAGGCACATGCACACACATGCACATGCACACACATACATTACCCACACATCCACACATGCATGCACACACAAGCACATACACACACGTACATGCATACCCACACATCCACACACACGCACACACAAGCACCTGCATACACATACACACATACCCACACATGTACACACACACACATGCAAGTGCATGCACACACGTACACACATACCCACAAATCCACACACATGCACACTCACAAAGCACATGTATACACATACATACCCACACATCCACACATGTGCACAGACACAAGTACATGCACATCCACACACACACAAGCACTTGCACACATGTACACACATACCCACAAATCTGCACACACGCACACACACAAGCATCTGCACACATGTACACACGGTACACATATCCACACATGCACACACTCACATATAAGCTTATGCACACGTACACATACTGCCCCACATCCACACACATGCACACACAAGCACATGCACACACGTACACACCCACACATCCACGCACACGTTAATGCACACATGTACACGCATGCCCACACATGCACACACACAAGCGCACACACGTGCGTACATACATAGCCACTCATCCACATGCACACACAAGCACATGCACACATGTACACACATTCCCCCACACAAGCACATGCACACATGTACACACACTTCCACACATGCACTCACACACACAATGCACACAGTACACACACACACACTCACACAAGGATATGCACACATGTACATATACTCACACACATGTACATATACTCACACATGTACACACGAGCATACACATCACAGTGACACACACTGGCTCACATGTGTGCACATCCTCTTTCACACATACACGGAGATTCACTCTCAAACATTTGCATGTACACACACACATTTACATTTACTCACATAACTGACACTCACATTTGCACATGAATACACTGCAGGCACGCATACACTTGTGCACGCACCTACACACTATTTTGACTGCACTCACACACCAACCCCAGAGGGCACCAGGCTTGGTCCAGCCCCTGGGGGGTTCCCCCACGACTGGCTGAGGCCAGTACAGGAGGGAGGGAGGTAGCTATCCTGCCCCTGGAGGGAGACGAGGGCCTTCCAGCACTTAGCCGCCCCACTGCGTCTCATCAAGAGCAGGGCCAGGGAGGCCCAGCGGCTTCGGGGAGTCAGATTCCATGGACCAGGCAGGAGGAAGGTAGGGCCTGCGGGTCCCGTGCCGCGGCCACACTGTGTGCTGAGGTGCCTGGCTATGGGCTCTGGCGACCGGGTTTTCGCAGCGTGGGTTACATGGCCTTCTCCTTCCTCTACTTAACATTCTTTATCCATGAAGTGGAACTCCCGATCTCAGATGACACGACCACGTCAGCCTCCCAAAGTGCTGAGATTACAGGCGTGAGCCACCATGCCCAGCTGGATCTTTTATCTATTTCTGTGAGAAATACCACTGAAATTTTGACAGGGATCACACTGAATTTGTACACTGCTTTGGATGAGATTACTACGGAAAAGCCAGGGGGACACCATTTCAAAGTCACTTCCATTTTAAAACTGGCAAGGCGCATTCCTTGCCAGTCACAGCCCATGGTCACAGATGTTTACAGCTCAGGAAGGAGTTTCGTAATGCCTGCAAGGACAAACTCCTACAGAAACACAATGTCCAGATGCCCCATATCTCATAACATACGTGCTTTTTAAATAATTATAGTCATGCTTTGATGTACTTACTCACTAAAATGCCAAGGATGGTTGACTTTAAATCAACAAAGAAATAAGTTTTGTCATGCTGTCAACTCACCCACACATAGACATAGATTAGCTAACCTTTGCTTTTTACGTACATAAGACCCCTATACAAGAGGAGTTTAAAACTAAGACAGTGCGTTCCTCCTCTTGCTTTCTCAGGATGCCCTACTCTGCATCTGAGTAGCTTTCAATAATCAATCTCTTCTCACTGCACTCTGTGACTGACCTGAATTCCTTCCTGCATGAGACCCAAAAACCCTCTTCCAGTCACATCTTTCTGCTGATGCACTAAGGGACCATAAGGCAAGACTGTATGCCAGGGAAGTTTCGTCTGCAGCACCAGTTGGCCACCTCTGGTAGATGGGGTCCCTCCTGGCATGCTAAGTCATGCTGAAGCAAGGATGCTTGTCTAGAAACTCAGGTTAGAGGCTCAGCCCACAGGGTGAGACATCCTGAAGTATATCTGGAAGAATGGAAGTCGCTTTGCAAGATGTTTGCCAGTATGTGATCTGAACAAATCCACCTTGACCCCTCTGCCAGGGATGGGAAATCTCTACTCTCATCATCTCGCAGCTCACTGCTTTGCTGCACCGCAGCCTTGAGGCAGCCCGAATGGCTGGCCCAGAGGTTTCTACCCTCACGTGGCAGCTTCTAATGCTCTTTATGTGTTTCTCCCTGTTCTTTTCTGCCTGCTTTGAATCTGCTGTTACTAATCTGCTGCTAAGCAGCGACCCTGCTTATCTCACGGTGTTGAGGTGAGTCTCACTGTTTGTGGTATTACTAATTCAAGGCTACTTGGAGATTTTGTTCTTCTTATACAGTTCAGCCAGTTCTGGCCAAATGTAAACATTAGAATCTCATTTAATACTGAAGAAAAAAATGATGAAAAAGCCTTCTTTAAAACAAAACCTCCAGAAAGACTACTTTACCAAAACTTTGGTCCACAACGTTCCACGAATTGCTTGTTGGATATCTGGGTGATTTCCAATTAAGAAAAGTTTATGCTATGTGAAATATGTTTCTAGAATTGTGGAGTGGTCTTATCTAAAAAGTGCTAACATCTGCCAAACAGCGCAGGATCTCTTGCTTCCTCGGTTTTCAGACTCATGGATAAGCAAGTGCCCTTAGCTGCCCCTTCCCTTCCCTTCTGGCTCCCGTTTCCTGTACGCAATGAGACCAGCCTGGTCAACATGGTGAAACCCCATTTCTTGCTCAGCCTTCCAAGCCCTGAGAGACACAGGGATGCTCAGGCTCCTTTATGTTCCCCCAGGGACTGGGGGTTAGCGCCCCTGCCCAGAGGCGAGGGCTCCTTTGGGCTCTGTCTACTGGGGAGCCTGCAGCTGGGGATCCTTCAGGTCTGCCACCACTGGGGCTTTTCAGCCTTTCAGGTCCCAGGGCTGCAGTGCCACCGCAGTGGAGAGCCCACTTGAGGCTCAGAGGGATATTTGTCAGCACGTAATGCTTGGTCCCTCTCGTTCCCTTCACAGTCTGCGTCTGTGCCTCATTAGCAACACCCGTCATCCTTAGTTCGCATGCTCTGAAGTTTACACCTGTTGTTTTCCTTCTGGTCCTGATGATTTTCATTCTTTGGGTTATTTAATTCAGCATCTCTCTGGGCAACATTGGAGGCCAAAAGTCTCCCAGGAACTTGCCTTATTGAGAAGAAAAATAATTTTGTCTAATTCAGAAGTTATCTAACGGTCAATTCAAAGGATGAACTTGAAAATAGTTACCTACAAAACAAGGTAGAAAGGAGCCAGTATGTAGGGGAGCAAGAGATGTGAATAAAAGTTATGGATATGAAGATGTATTTTTGGTAAGGAAGATTATAAAGAAAAAAATGTCGTATAAAAAATGATCTTGTATAGCACATTTTTGTCCTAAAGTAAAATGACTGATTATTTAGGAAAGAGGGAAAGTTTGGGCAAGGCAGAGTTCAAGCATGTCTTAAATGGTCCATGTATATCCGGATAAAGTTCACGAAAGGGAATTCATGAAAGGAATTTCATATGTAATTAAGTTGGTTATTATTAAAAGGAAGCTATTGATAATAGTCTTTCTAAAAATTGGTCTCCTCTGTCAAAATAAGATTTTCTTAAGGTACTGATTTGCTCTTAATGAAATTACAAGAAATTTTACTTTCAATTTTATAAACTGTTTCTCTTGAACACTTCTCAGATCCATATTTCAGAACATTCCATTTTTTCTGTCTCACTGCTTCCAGCCCTTCCCTCCTTGAGCAGGCCTGAAATGATGACCCCCTTTTTCAGCTTTTCCTCCACTGAGAAAGCCTGAGATGATGACCATCTCCTTCAGTTTTTCCCTCTTGAGTAGACCTGAGAAGATGACTTTCTTCCTCAGCTTCTTTTTGTCAGCTCCTGCATTCCTTTTTTCCTTTGGTTTAAACTGTTGTAATGGCCTGATGCTGTAATGCTTCATCTTGAAGGTCTATAAAAGCAATGTTTTCTTCTAGTATAACTTGATTTAATACTCTTGGCTTTTCTTGCTGCATCTAAATTTTCAGTGTAATCAGAAAACTTCTGCTGTTCCTAAGAGTCACATGTGCTCATAACCTCAACACTGTTCCCACGTCTGACTGCATTCAAGCACTTCTTTCAAGTTTATCTAAATGGGCTTTCCATAAGAAGCAGTCATGCTGCAGAAGGTTTTCTCTGCCTTTTTATCAGCTGGCTTTACTTTTGTTGTTGTTGTTGCTGTTGTTTATCTTTTGTTTGTTTGTTTTGAGACTGGGTCTCACTTTGTTGCTCAGGCCGGAGTGCATTGGTGCAATCTTGGCTCTCTGAAACTTCCACCTCCAGGGTTCAAGCCATTCTTTTGCCTCAGCCTCCCCAGTAGCTGGGACTAGAGGTGCCCACCACCATGATCAGCTAATTTTCGCATTTTTTTTTTGGTAGAAATGGGGTTTCACCATGTTGGCCAGGCTGGTCTCAAACTCCTGACCTCAAGTGATCTACTCACCTTGGCCTTCCAAATTTCTGGGACTACAGGTGTGAGCCACCACACCCAGCCTCTCAGCTGGCTTTTAAAGTAAGATTTTATGTTTTATCAAGATAATTCCTATGTTGTCTTTATTAGGCTTTCTATTGCAAAAAAACTGAAATTTAAAAGGCTTAAGGTTTTTACATCTATATGACTTTCTGCATTGCTTGCAACGTCTTTTTGATTATTACTAATGGTCAAATGAATAACTGTTACAATGACCTGTGATTCTGTTTTGAACAATTGTTTTGAGCCTTTTAATACCTTTAACAAATGTTCTCAAAATAAAAATCCTAAATTAAGTCTCTGATTTAGTGTTCTTGCTGGGGCTTGTTAAACCTACAAAAATTAATCTCTGTGAGATTATATAATCTTTTTATAGTTTCCAGGCAGACCATGAAGTCCAGTATCACCATCTCCAGCCTGATAATTATATATTGGAAGACAATTCGTTAAAGGATTCTCTCCAGCTCCCTTGAAACTGTCCTTATCAGGAGTTATTAACTAATCCTTGTGCTCAGTTAATAACCTGTCGCAGAGCCTTGACTCCTGGGCACATGTATCTAAAGAAGGCACTGACTCCCACCAGTATTGGACAAAAACTCAAGTTAACCAAAGCCTTTAGACCTGGGCAAAGGGGACAAAGTAAACTGCTTTCATGAGACACAGGGACAGGCCTGTATTCAAAAACATTATGATTCATTTAATAATTCTGCCTTTATCTGAAAAAATGTAATTTGTTCTATGCCTTTATACTAAATAATTTAAATGTTTAACTCCTTTCCTGGCATTCTCAAAACCAGGTAGGGCTTATGACCTTTTTCTTTAAAATGTTGTTAATTCTCTACGTTTTGTTTTACCTCCAAAATTTGAAACTATTCAGTCTCACCAGGCCCAGGGAATGTGATAAGGGATTGTCAGGGCCAGTTTTGAGGAATAAAATGAGTTCAAACCCTCAAAATCAAGGACAGGCCCACAAATGCCTAAATGGCTGACCAAAATGCTTGTGTTTTGTGTAGCTAATTGCCACAAGCCACGAAGATGACAGCTCATGCATAGAATGTAGAGAGAATCCAATTTTGTAACCTTGACTTTTGGCTTTTGATTTTTGGTTGTTATGTTGCTGAAAGGGGCGTTAGGGTTAATGAGTTTCTGCCCAACTCCACTCCCAACTTGCCTAGAGTACTTCATTAGCTCTAAGTCTTTTGACTCAAAGTCCCTTGGTCACAGGAGTTCCACTGAGGGGCATGATGGGCCCAGGGCAGGTTGCACACCACTCCAGTGTCGACATGGAACAAAATAGAAGCATGGCCATTGACACTGCTCTGGCATACCTTGACAAAAAAAAGGAGGAATATGAACCTAAATAAATAAATAAAATCCTAGGCACCCCCATCCCCAGCAAATTGGGCCCCCCTCTGGCCAAAAGCCAAAGGGAAAGAAACTTGAAAAACTAGGCCAGGATGGGAAGTGGAGCCAGTAGTGGGGGGTGGGGACAAGCCTCACTACACCTTTCCTCCACCTTGGAATTCAGGCACAGATGACCAGCATTGATATTAAAATAGAGGTCGTAAGACTGACAGAACAGACTGTCCTCCACCTTGGAATTCAGGCACAGATGACCAGCATTGATTATTAAAATAGGGGCCGTAAGACTGACAGAACAGACTGGGTCTAAGACCCTGCCAGGCAGGGATGAACTCTGCACCCCAGGGGAGACAGAGTTGTACGTTACAGATGTTTTTTAAATGTGTTTGCATCAGGACCACCTCCATGAATGTTTGTAGCTCTTCTGTTCAACCAGGAGGCTTCATCTTATTAAACACTCGGGAAGAAGGGTCCCCTTGTTAGAAGTAAATGCTTGGTGCCACAAAGTGAAAATAGCACTTGGGCAAAAATTTTCTCAGCAAGGCAATTTACTTCTATAGAAGGGTGTGTCTCCTGGATGGAGCAAGGGCGAGAGCACACAGGACAAGGGAGGGGCAGGGGGTCTTGTTCCTAACGCAGCTGTCCCTACTGCTGTGTCTTTTCCCTGTTGGCTAGGGTTGGACCACACAGTCTAAGCTAATTCCAGTTGGCTATTTTAAAGAGAGCAAGGGTATGAGCCAGAGTGGCAAGGTGAGTAGTTTCAGCAGGAAGGACGGTTATAAAACAGGTGACTAAGGATGCCTACGGATGCCTAAGGACAGGCCAGGTGATACACTCTAGGAGGGAGTTGTTTACTGAAACTAGAGGCAAGGAGGCATAAAGAATGAGTAAGTTAAACTTTAAAATGGAAAACAAAGAACAGGGAAGCAGAACATACTGACATCCTGGATCTTTAAAGAGGAACTCAGTCATGTCCTTTGCAAGGACATGGATGAAACTGGAAACCACTATTCTCAGCAAACTGACACAAGAACAAAAAACCAAACACTGCATGTTCTCACTTAGAAGTGGGTGCTGAACAATGAGAACATGCAGACACAGGGAGGGGAACATCACACACCAGGGCCTGGGGGGTGGGGGGCTAGGGGAGGAATGTCAGGAGGTGGGAGGCTTGGGGAGGGATAGCATTAGGAGAAATACCTAATGTAGATGACGGGGCAATGGATGCAGTAAACCACCACCATGGCATGGGTATGCCTATGTAACAAACCTGCACGATCTGCACGTGTGCCCCAGAACTTAAAGTATAATAAATACATTAAAAAAAAAAGAAAAGACAAAAATCCAATAAAGCATAATTGTCAGAAAAAAATAAATAAAATCTGTAATCCAAGATGGATTAAAGGTAAAAAATAATAAGTAAATAAAATAAAATCTCAATATTAAAAAAAAATGAAGAGGAACTCGGAACTCATTGTACTTAACTTTTCTGCCTCTTGAATTTTAGAGGAAGTTAACAAGCTAAACTTTGAAAAGGAATTTGCTGTATCCTACACCCTGAGAATCAATTACATCCAAAATGGAGGGCCTCATCAGGTATTGTTAAGCACCTTGATTGTGGTTAAACTTCAAGGACTCATTAGCTGGGTATACCTGTCCAAGATTAAGCCTGTTTCATATGAGTCCCCACAGGCACCTGAGAAAGACACCATGGCCTGCACTTGTGAACCCTCAGAATATCTAAAGCTGTCGTTCGGGAAGTAAACAGACAACTAACACCCTAAGTGCCTCCTCCTCAGCCTCCTTCACAACTCCCACCCCATACAGGTTTGCACCCCAGGGGATACCTATGGCCATGTGGTCACCTATTCAGTTAGTGTATAAATGACTTGCCTCTCATTTGGGATCATGAACCCAATGGTTACCAGCGTATTGAAAACATTTGGTTCAGGGGTCAATGTACATACAGTAAGACAGGCAAAGCCCTATATATACAATTATATAACATCGCTTACCTGAGAGCTAAGCAGGCAATTGAGACTGGGGTTGAGACTGCTATTGGCTTATTGGCCCCATGGGGAAAATTTGCCTATCACGAGGCAAGTCCTCAAAGCTTTGCTTCTTCATTCCACACACCGTCCCATAAAACAGGAGACATTTAGATACATTACACTCTCCCTTGCTTCCTTTGCAGATATAATAATGGACGATAGATTAGCATGAGAGTTTTATACTTACTGGATGAACAAGGAGTATGGGCTATAATCAATGAAACCTGCTGCACTCATGTAAGCACCTCAGGTCAAACAGAAGAAGATGCCCCTGAAATATATGAGTGCCCAACTGCATAAATATAAATAAGGCTGTGATTCCAACTATATCTGGGCAACTATTAAAAGTGCCTTCCTGCAGATGTTGCAGTGAGCTGAGATCATGCCATTGCACTCCACAGTCCATCAAAAAAAAAAAAAAAAAAAAAAAGAGAGAGAGAGAGAAAGAAAAAAGCACCCTCCTAACTCTCACTTGGTTTCTGCCCTTCCTAGGACCTTTGATATTTATCTCATTATTAGTAACCTTTGGCCCCTGCTTGTTCCACTTCTTGGTGAAGTTTGTGTCTTCTAGGTTACCACAATTCCACAAAGATTATACTGACAACCCCTCCCATCTTCTCACCTGGGAAACGAAGACATCCTGCCTTAGGCCCCTTAGATCAGGCATCCAGGGATTTTTAGCCCTCCAATACTAGGCAGGGAATAAGCCCATGGAATCATTAGTCGGCCTGGGTTAGAACCTACGTGACTGTGTCATCATAAACCTCAGGCAGAAAAGCCACTTGCAAGTGGTCATGAGTCATCCTCATCCTGGGAAGCCAACAGAAACCATCACTGGAGGGGACACATCCTCCACTCAGACCCTCAGCCTCTGGTTGACTAATGACAAATACAAATGGTGCGACAGAGGCACAGGAATGATTAACCCCCAGGAGTAAAGGCAGAAGAAACAGAATCTCCAAATTAGACCACCAAGGAATTCCCATAGAGTAGTGACTGGATACAAATGTAAACACACAGGCTTAAAATGTCGGGGAAAAAGCATGTCACTTCCACTTCTACATGGGATGCAGGAGGCTGTGGCTACTCAGAATATGACAACCAGGCAAATCCATGCACAGAGTTAAACATCACATTTGAAAGGCCCTTGGACAGATGTGGAAGCCCAAGGCCCACGTGAACTGAAATTCCAAAGAGGGGCGAGCCCTTCCCAGGGGAGCCATTGGCATTGCAGATACAGTTTGGGCACCAGCTGAAAGCCAGGGACTCCAGCAGGGAATGCAAACCAGAGTGCTGTCTCAGGCTCACAGGGGACCGAGGTAGTGCAGACTCTCCAGGAACCCTAAAGATCAAGCCAGTTTTCCCATGGAAGCGCCTCCAAGTGCTCCCTCCCTGGGGAGTCGGAGAAGGCCAACTAGAACCCCCACAGTGTGGCAGGCCCCAGAAGACAAAGCGCCCCTAGAAGGAGCCTGCCGCAGTCACACCATGGGTCTCCATCATAAGCCAGTGGCCCGGGTGGAACAGGCGTGTGGGATGAGGTTGAAGGGGAAAGTCAAAGCCTAGAAAGGGAAACCTGTCCGAGCTGAGGATTCGTGTGAAAGCTGACCATACAACTTGGGCCATCCTTGTCACACCCAAGTAAAGCAGAGAGCGGGTGGGGAGACCACCCGGCACTCAGGGTAGAAAACATCGCTCCAGGCCGGGCGCGGTGGCTCACGCCTATAATCCCAGCACTTTGGGAGGCCGAGGCGGGTGGATCACAAGGTCAAGAGATAGAGACCATCCTGGTCAACATGGTGAAACCCCGTCTCTACTAAAAATACAAAAATTAGCTGGGCATGGTGGCGCACGCCTGTAGTCCCAGCTACTCGGGAGGCTGAGGCAGGAGAATTGCTTAAACCCAGGAAGCGGAGGTTGCGGTGAGCCGAGATCGCGCCATTGCACTCCAGCCTGGGTAACAAGAGTGAAACTCCGTCTCAAAAAAAAAAAAAAAAAAGAAAGAAAAGAAAACATCGCTCCAAGAATGTAATGCTCTGAGGCCTGGCTGCTCAAACTGCCTGCGGTCACCTGAAACCAGCTTTATCGGACGGCCACTGAGACCACCTGCTGCACCTGTAAGCCTCGGTGCACCCACTGCCGCCACCCATCAACCCGAGCTTGCCAGCTCCCCAAATCTTACCAGTGCCAGTGAAACTCAGGCAGCAATGTGTACTCCTCTCCTTCATAAAACAGAGACAAAGTTTCTTTTTCTTTGTCTTTGGGACGAAGTTCCACTGCGATACAGGCTGGAACGCAAAGGTACGATCTGGGCTCACTGCCACCTCCGCCTCCCAGGTCCAGGCGATTCTCCTGCCTCAGCCTCCCGAGTATCTGGGACTATGAGGCGTGCGCCACCACACCCGGCTAATGTTCGTATTTTCAGTACAGATGGGGTTTCACCATGTTGGCCATGCTGGTCTCGAACTCCTGACCTCAAGTGATCTGCCCGCCTCCCCCTGCCAAAGTGCTGGGATGACAGGCGCGAGCCCCTGCGAATTACAGGAAGCCTTCTCTCCGCAGGCGGCCGGCCTGCCTGCCCCCACACCCCCAGGGGCAACGATTTCCTCCAAATAAAGCATCGCAGAAATGCATCCCTCCGTTTCCGTCGACAAGAGACAAGCCGCCCTGCGGGAGGTGCGCGGGCGAAGCCGGCTCTCCGGCCACGCGCAGCCTGAAGGCAACATCGCGGGAGCGCGGGCTGCGGCGGGTTCGGGCCCCGGAGGCGGCGCGTCGCGCCTGCGCGGAGGGGCTCCCGGGGCCCCGGCGGCGACGGTGGGCAGGACCACCGGGCGGGGGCACGCGGGCCTCGAGGGCAAGGCGGGCCTGGTCGGTGCCCACAGGCGGCCGAGGGTGGCCGCTGCCCCGTTCCAGAAGCCAGGACCGCGGGCTTCTAGAACGTTCCCCGTGACTTTCCTGAGGGGAGCGTGGACCGAGCCAGGGTGTGCAGATATCTGTGGGAAATATTTTCAACTGGAGCCCCAAAGGGCCCCTGCCAACGTCTGGGCACTGGCGGGCGGCTGGAGGCCAGGAGACCAGGAGGCGGGGCGCGGCGGGGAGGGCTCGGCGGGAGGGCGGAGCCCGGAGGGTTCCAGAAAGGGGGCGGGGCGGGGCGGGGCGCGGTCAGGGGGGCGGGGCGGGGCGCGTTTGGGCGGGGCGCGTTTGGGCGGGGCGCGTTTGGGCGGGGCGCGTGGGGGCGGGGCTCGTGGGGGCGGGGCGCGTGGGGGCGGGGCGCGTGGGGGCGGGGCGCGTGGGGGCGGGGCGGCCGCGCGGGAGGCTGGGATCGCTGCAGGCTCCGAGGGAGCAGGTCGGTTTCTGAGGCGGCTCCGGACCCAGGCGCGTTGCCAGATTCTGCCCGGCGGCCGAGTGAGGCAGCCCGGCCTGGAGCCGCCGCCGCACTGCCTGCGCCCCCTGACAACGCCCCGGGTGTGCCGCGCTTCCCGGGGAGGGGCCCCTACTCCCTTGGGAACTAAATACACCTCAGAGTCCCGGGGAGACGCCCCAGAACTCCATTCACCTCAGAGTCCAGGGAGACCGCCCCCCAAGAGCTCAGCTCTCCTCAGGATCCCAGGGGGACCCCTCCAACTCTGCTCCCCCAGGGTCCCAGGGAGACGCTCCCAGCTTCATCCCCTTCAGGGTCCCAGGAAGAACCGCGAACTCGCCTCCCCTCAGAGTCCCAGGGGGACCCCCCCAACTCTGCCCCACTCAGGGTCCCAGGGAGACCCCCCAACTCCGCTCTCCTCAGGGTCCCAGGGGGACCCCCCAACTCCGCTCTCCTCAGGGTCCCAGGGAGAACCCCCAACTCCGCTCTCACGGTTCCAGGGAGAACCCCCAACTCCGCTCACCTCAGGGTCCCGGGGAGACCCGCCAACTCCGCTCACCTCAGGGTCCCGGAGAGACCCCCCCTGGAACTCCGCTCTCCTCAGGGTCCCAGGGAGACCCCCCTGGAACTCCGCTCTCCTCAGGGTTCCAGGGAGACCCCCCAACTCCGCTCACCTCAGGGTCCCAGGGAGA
>NW_022436943.1:65489699-65523987 GCF_009761245.1 Sapajus apella
CTCAGGGTCCCAGGGAGACCCCCCGGAACTCCGCTCTCCTCAGGGTCCCAGGGAGAACCCCCAACTATGCTCCCCTCAGGGTCCCAGGGAGACCCCCGGGAACTCCGCTCTCCTCCGGGTCCCAGGGAGACCCCTCGAACTCCTCTCAGTGTCCCAGGGAGACCCCCAAATTCTCCTTTCAAGGGTCCCAGGGAGACAGTCCCCAAATCTGCTCCTCTCAGGGGTCCCACGGTGCAGCTCCCTTTGGAGCTCAGCTTCCCTCGGGAGTCTGGGGGTGGGGACCCCGTTCTCTTCTTGAGCCTCCTTCCCTCTGGGTGTCCCGGGGGCCACCCCACCCCCACACTGCCAGTGATTTCCCAAAACGGGGGCCTCTCGGGGCCGCAGCCCCTTCCACATTCTGTCCCTCATTCTTTTGTGGTTCCTTGCTTTTGACGGAGAGGAGGCATCCGTTTCCAACCTACCTTCCTCTTCCAAAGGAACCCTGCTTTTCCTCCAGTGTCCCTTCAGGCTACTTCTGCCAGGTTTCTACTTTTCATCCTTTATTATCACTTTGCCCAAAATATTCTTGACTTCTATTGAGAAGGATTTGGTGGTCCATTTCTTAATTGGAAGTGAGTTCTAAATTTCCAAGCAGATGAAGGTTTTCCAGTTATCCTTCTAGGGGTGACTTACTGCTTAATGCCACCGTAGTCAGAAAGTGCACCCTGAGGGTCTGAAACTGCTTTCGGCTCTGAAGTCTGTCCTGGTCGACCCTTGTAATGCTTTTCGCCTGGAAGTCTTCACGCGCCGATGCTGACATAACGGTTTCTGCCTTTCAGTTCTATAGCCTTCTTTGCTTTGGGATATTGTCATATATTTTATTTCAAAATATGTTATAAACTCAATATTTCTTGTAGTGGATCTGCTGGTAAAATATTCCAGCTTTTTGTCCGAAGCCATCTTAATTATGTCTTCATTTCTGAATATATTTTCACATCAGTGGAATAGAATGCTTGGAATAACTTCCTTCTTTCCTTGCTGTTGAAGCTATATTATTCTTTTGTTTTTCTGTTTTTCATGCTTTGTGTTGGAAGATCTGCCATCGTGTGGGTTGTTGCTGTTTAAGATACTGTCTTTCTTCCTCCTATGGCTGCTTCTAAGAGTTTTACTTTTTTCAGGTTTACAGTGGTTCAAGTGTGGCGTGTCTAAGATTGGTTTTCCTTGCACTTATTCTGCTTTGGGCCTGCAGAACTTTTCAAGTTTTTGGGGTGATCCCTTTCATTCATATTGGAAAATTTATCTGCCAATATTTCATAAAATATTTCCTCTATTTCTTTGTCCACTCGTGGCACTCCAGTTATGTGTATGCTCTGTAGGTGACTCATCTGGGTGTCTCTTTGCCCTGATTCTGTTCATTTTCTTCTTTTCCTTTTTCTGGGTATCAGTTCGGATACTTTTTATAGACCTGTTTTTACATTTTCTAATTTCCTCTTTTGCTGAGTCCAATTGGGTATTCATGTCATCCAAGTGATTTTAAAATTTCTAATAGTTTGTTTTTCTTTTCTAGGATGTCCATTTGATTCTTTCAATAGGTTTTATTTATCTGTTGATAGTTTTTATATTTTTAAATCAATTTTATCTTTTTGTTTCATAGTCTCATTATAGTTATTTTAAAGCATCTGTATGCTAATACCAGCATTTTAGTGAACTGTGGTTTTACTTCTGTTTCTGTTGTATTGCTTAGCAGTCTGTGATATTATGAGAGATACATTTGGTCGTTATCTGCAGTTCCTGGCACAGAGCTCCTAAAACTTTTGTGATTTCCTGAGTAATGGGGTGATAGGAGCATTTTTTTTTTCAAAATGTTTGCTCTTAGTGCATTTGGCCCTCTGTTTCTGCAGCTTCCACATCCAAGGATTCAACCAACCACAGAATCAAAAATATTTAGGGAAAAAATAAATAACAATACAATAATTAAAAATACAAATAAAAGACCAGTACAGTATCACAACTATTTACATGGCATGTACGTTGTATTAGACATTATCATCTAGAGATGGTTGAAGTATACAGGAAGATATGCACAGATTATATGTAAATACTAAGCCATTTTATATGAGGAACTTAAGCATCCAAGGATTCTGGTATCCAAGAAGCAGGGGTGACCTGGAACTAGTTTCCCTCAGATTTTGAGGAGAATTCTGCCTGATTCCTCACAGGAGCCACTAACACTCTGGGGATCTCTGGAATGATTAAGATGTCTTTTTGTATGCTAATGAGGCAACTGACTGGGGCCCCTAAGATAGCTTCAGGATGGAAGGTGTTTGTCAGAAAGACCTGACAGCTAGTGAAGCTGACCGGCCTGGTGAGTCAGGAGCCCCTTCCAAGTGTGGTCTTAGTCAGTCTTGGTCTCCTGCATCCTAGAGGTACCAGCCCATCTTTCTTCCCAAACTTGATGACCTAGGGCTGGAGGCACATAAAATCTCAGCCTTCCCCACTGGAGCTGGGCTTAGTACACAGGGTGGGGCAAAGTGGGTACCGGATCCTGATCGTCTCTGTCCCTGGGTTGTGGCTTCTTGCTACACAGTCAGCTTCTGATTCTGTGGCCCCAGCTGCTCTTGCGGTGGGGGGGAGCTACGAATCAGGCTCTGACCCCCTCCAGGTGAAGCCTCAGCATGAGAGGAGTCAGCAGGCAGGCTACTGGTGTGCAGTCAGCAGCTGTGCCCAGGGATGTGCCCCACTGAGCACTGAGGACTGACCTGTTCCCAACAAGGGAGACAGCTTCTCCGTTGAGTAGGGCTGTTGAAGGGGGAGTAGGGATGGAGATAGTGCATTTGTAGGAGTAAGGGTGCAGTTGGGTCCCTGCCTGAAAATGCCTCAGTTGTGGCAACTGGTTGGTGACCTGAGGGGCATATCTGATCCCACAGTGCTGGCATCAGGACTTAGTTGTGAGGTGCCCCAGACCCTCCCCTTGTCAGTAATTAGCTGCTGGCTCAGTGATGCCCAGGGTGAGGGAAAACTTGATTTCGGGAGGGTAGTTCTCTTGTAATGACACCGGGATGCCTTCAAGTTTGGCTTCTGGCATGTTCTGTCCTTCTCCCATTCCTGTAGTCATCTTAGCCCTCATGTTGTTGAGTTGCATGTGAGAGTAGGAAGCTCATCAATGGGCAGTGTTTGAGAACATTTCACAAGTTGCTTTTGAGTTTCAGAATCAACCAGTAGATGCAGAAAAATATTTTGGAGCATGGGGACCCTTGGGCGAGCTGCCACGTGAAGCAGCCCCAGGACCCCCCTGACTCAAGGAGTGATGGTGAGTTTGTGTGAGGTGACAGCACAGGCCTGGTATAGCCTTGTGTGTGAGTGAGACCTGCCCAACCCCAGTGCCGTACCTGAGGAGCTGTTGGCCCAGTGGGGGAGGCATTCAGGTGGGCAGAGTCGGGGATACTCATGAGGCCATTGAGGCCAGCGGCATAGAGCTGGCCAAGGAGCCATGGCTCACTAACGTGTTGTCTGGGTCTCCTCACCTTTAGATCCTGGCTCCTGCACGAAGTGATGCTCCCCTTTGCCTTGCTCATAGCTGTGGGGCTCCCACTGGTGGCAGCCAATGTCAGCGTGAGTCCTCATTGTAAGTATCATTCCCTCTCTCACTGTCCAGGAGAGGACAGTTCACCTGGAGCTTCTGGGGATCACTGGAATGATTGGCTGGAACACGGAGCATGTCTCAGCCAGCTGGGGCCTGCATTGTCTGTGTAATCAGGGGTGGGCACTAGGGCAGTCCAGGAGAAGTCGTGAGCAAGGAGAGGGTTAGGATGGAAGAGCAGCTGACCAGGGACCAAGAGGAAACCTTGATGTGGCTCTTCAACATCGGGGCAAGGCAGGAGAGGCTATGTCCAGGGAAACCCAGGAGGACCCTGGCCCCTGTGAGTGTCCAGTCTTCCTTGGTGAGGTGGGCCTGGTCTGCAGAGCATAGCAATCCCATATGTGGCCGCCAGGGGCACTCACTGGAGCCTGTGTTGGAGAGCAGGGAAAGCTCTCCTGGTGCCTGGCTTCCCTCCCAGGAGCTAGTCTGGGCCAGACTCAGACTGCATAGAGGGCTGAGATGTGCAGGCTAGGAGAAGTCCTTGGAAGCAGAGGGGAAGGACTGGCCATTCAGGGAGGGTAGAGTGAGCTGGTAATGGGTGGAAAGGCATGGGGAAGCAGAAGCCTGATGTCTCTCTCTCTCCTCTCAGGGACCTATAGTTTGAAATGCCATGACTGTGCGGCCATAAACGACTTCAATTGTCCCAACATTAGAGTATGTCCGTATGATATTAGGCGCTGTATGACAATCTCCATTCGTAAGTACCTCTTTGTCATTTTGACAAATTGTGGATTAGTTTCCTACCTGGGTGGTTTCTGTGGGCAGAGCCAGTCTGCTTTCTTCTCTGCACGCAGCTCTGTTTCCCCTTCCCTCACGTCGCCCACCCTGAGTGCGTCTCTGCAGGCCTTGGTCTCAGCCTCACGATAGGCTAGCATGCATCATCTTGTAGCGGCAGGCACTCTGCAAAGTAGGATATTCCGTCCACGCATCTGCACTGTCTCCAGGGAGTAGGAGCATTGCTGGATCTCAGAGCCTCCACTGTCCCTGGTTGTGTGTGTAGACATCCCATGCTGCCTAGGCAAGCCCTCAATGCTCATTCCATTTCCATTAGTCTAGAGAGTGCTTCCAGCTCAGTAGGCCCAAGCAGTGGATGCACCATGGACCCCTCAGGGCAAAGCCCACTGCACACAAATGGGAAAGCCAAGCATAAGTTCAGGGCAGAGCCTGCACTTCCAGGATACTCTTCCTTCTTCCTCAGAGCCCTCTGGTACTCAGAGAAAGGTGGCCCCTCTCCTTAGGGCCCTCACCTGCAGAGGATGTATGGCCAGAGGCCCAGTGACCAATGAAGCAAGCAGGAAGGGTGCAGCCAGTGTACATCCTAGTGCACACATGGAGGGCTTGTCTGTGGCCCTGCTCAGGACCTTTCCTTCAGCCCTTTTGTCCCCAGTGTCCGTGGTTGTGTTTGCAACTTCACATGTCATTCTGTGTTCTAAGCTTTGTGCAAAAATAATTCCCTGATTACCACCTCAATATGGTTTGGCTATGTCCCCACCCAGATCTCATCTTGAATTGTAGCTGCCATGATCCCCATGTGTCATGGGAAAAACTGGTGGGAGATACAGCTAGTGCTCGACTTACGACCACGATTGGTTCCGACAGATCAGTCGTAACACGATTTGGTCGTAAGTTGAGTAGGCTATATGCACGCAGAGAGGTAGTGCTGCCGGAAGCTGGTCCGCACTGTCGTATGCCCAGCTGGGCAACGTTTGCTCTGCCAGACGCGGAGCAGTCGTGGCTAGCGATTGTGGTCTTAAAGTCGAATGGTCGTAAGTTGCATAGGTCGTAAGTCGATCAATACCTGTAATTGAATCATGGAGGTGGTTACCCTCATGTTGTTCTCATGTTAGTAAGTGAGTTCTCACAAGATCTGATGATTTTATAAGGGGCTTTTCCTTGGCACTTCTCCTTCCTGCCATCTTGTGAAGGATGCGTTTGCTACCCCTCCTGCCGTGATTGTAAGTCTCCTGAGGCTTCCCTAGCCATGTGGAACTGTGAGTCAATTATAAATTGCCCAGTCTCAGGCAGTTCTTTATAGTAGTGTGAGAATAGACTAATATACACCTCTTCTTCAGACCAATTGCTGATTTGGGACATGGGCAGGAGGCTGAGCATCTAGGCTTTGTCTCCACAGTAGCCACTGCTGGGGACCTTGATGGCATGGTTTTGTCGTTTTGGGATTACTACCTCTAAATGAGACTGAGAACTATCTTTTCCACAACTCCTTCATGGGGCAATACTTGTCAAAAAGAGGAACTTGAGTGAGATTTGCAAGGTATGGGTGAAGCAGAGATCGCTCTTCTGGAAGATCATGATGGTTTTATACAGTGATGGACACTGGTGGACTTCAGTCTGTCCTCACTTGTGTCCTCCTCCATGCCCATCCCGTCTTCACTTCTGAGCCTTTGACTGAAAGCAATTCCTAAGACTCCGGCAGCTATTTGGCCACTGGCCTGTCTAGGTGATGGGTGCTTCAGTGGAGCAGTTTAAACATCCCTGCAAGAGACCCCTCTGCACAACCTTACTTGAGAAGACAAAGGTGCATAGCCTTTGATATTGCCCTGTTCCAGCTGTCCCAATGTCAGTGGATGTAGCTCTGGACAGTTCTCTGATCTTCAGCCTCACCTCACCAACTTCCTTTCTTGGCTCCCCCACAGTCATGGCAGCTGTAACACTTGTATTTAATAACCTAGACCTATACTGCTTTAGGATCTCCATTTTTCTGAATGAACCCTGAGGGATACTGGGACAAGAAATTGGGAATGCTGGAATGCTGGGGCATTTTTCCTTTCAGGAGATTTGCTGATTCCTGGGGCTGTGCAGGATGGTAAGCAAAAGACCTCTATGGAAAAAAAGCATTTTGAGTGTCAGGGATTGAGCTTCCTTCCACCCACAGCCAACATCAGTGAGTGGAGGGACAGACACATAGATCTGCAGAACAGAACCGAGAACCTAGAAATCACTCTACACAGATATGCCCAACTGATTTTTGGCCAAGGTGCCAAAACCATCAAATGAGGAAGCATGGCTTCCTCAACATTCATAGGCAAAAATGAACCTTGACCTCAAACCTTACACAAAAATGAACTCAAAATGGATCATAGGCTTAAACGTAAAAAGGTAAAAGTAAAATTTCTAGGAATAAAAACACATAAGAGAAAATCTGTAGCATCAAGTACTAAGCAAAGAATCTTAGACTTGACACCAAAGCATGATCCATAAAAGGCAAGCTTGTTAACATTGAACTTCAGCCCATTTTACATCTTTTTCTTTTAATCTCTGCATGACCTTGTTAGCAGAATGAAAGGACAGTCTACAGACTGGGAGAAAATACCTGTAACCACATGTTCAACAAGGAACTAATATCTCAAACACATGAAGAACTCTCAAAATTCAGTAGTCAAAATGCAGTCAGTTTCATCAGAAAATAGGCAAGAAACATAAAGTGCATTTCACCAAAATGTATTCACAGATGGCAAATAAGCACATGAATAAATTATCAACATCATTAATCCATTGAGGAAAGTGCAAATTAAAACCACAGTTAGATATCACCAATCAGAATGACCAAAATAAAAAATATTGGCAACACCAAGTGTTAGTGAGGATTCAGAGAAACCAGACTGTTCATGCATTTCTAGTGGGAATGGAAACTGATGTAGCCAATATGGAAAACAGTGTGGCAGTTTCTTTAGGAACTAAAGATGAAACTACCATATATCCCCAAAATTGCACTCCTAGGTGTTTTTTTTCCAGAGAACTAAAAACTTGTGTTCACAACAAAAATGTACATGGGTGTTCACAGCAGCTTTATTTCTTAATACCGCCAAACTGAAAACATTCTAGATATCTTCCAATGGGTAGAGGGTTAAATGAACCATGGTATATCCACACCATGGGATACTGCTCAGCACCATAAAGGAACACACTATAGGTGCACACAACTTGAAAGAGCCTGCAAGAATTTATGCTGAGTGACAAAGGGCAGTCTCCAAAGGTTACATGCTATATGGCTTCATTGATATAGCATGATAGAAATGACAGTGTTCCTGTGGCGCTCTACGGTAGCTTTGCAAGTTGTTAGCATTGGTGTTACCTAGCTTTGCAAAGTGTTTGGCCATGTGGGCCCTCACTGACTGAATAAAGGGCCCACATGGGCTGTTATTTCTTACAATTCTATTTCAATACAAAATTATCTTAAAACATTTAATGAAAAGCAAGTTAAATAATTACTACATCATTAATTACATTAACATTTAAAAGGCTGCAATTAGCAGCCTAGGACTTTCAGAGTAAACAAAAATCTATGTTTTCTGCCTACAAGAGATATGCTTAAAATGTGAACACAGAGGCTGGGCACAGTGGCTCATGCCTGTAACCCCAGCACTTTGGGAAGTTGAGGTGGGAGAATCACTTGGGCCCAGGAGTTTGAGACTAGCCTGGGTAACATGGCTAAATTCCGTGTCTACAAAAAATAGAAAAATTAGCCAGGTATAGTGGTATGCACCTGTGGTCCCAGCTACTCAAGAGGCTGGGGTGGGAACATCACTTGAGCCTGGGGAGGCTGAGGCTGCAATGAGCCACAATTGTGCCACTGCACTCCAACCTGGGCAAGAAAGTGGGAAGATCTTGTCTGGAAAAGAAAAAAAGAAAACAACTTGACAGAACTTAGGAAATGTAGGCAAATCCATAGTCACGTAGTTGTCGCTAATACCCCTCTCACTATAGCTACCAGATGCTATAGTATGGAGACAAAACTCATTATGGCTATAGACAGAGGTTGCCAGGTTTCTTCTGTGAAGGACCAGATAGTAAATGGTTTCAGTGTCGTAGGCCATCTTGTCTCTGTTGAAACTACCTGGCTCTGTCTTTTTAGGGGCAGAAGCAGCCATTAATAACATGTTATTGCTGCTGTGGTACAACAAAGTGTTGTATACACACTCACTGAGTGGGCTGGAGTTGTCCTGTGGGCTCTGCCTTGCCCACCTCTACTGTCGAAGGTCTGAACATTACCATTAACAACTGGAATAATCAACATATCAGAAGCCAGAAATCACCCAATGCACATTCTTTGAAAGTTGACATGTGATGTTTACAACATTGACTTTTACAAAATGAATGACATAATACATGCATCAGCAGAGTCAAGGGATTGAAATTATTTAGATTTCTTTCTCTATTACAGTGGAATTAAGCTAGAAATAATGATGAACTAGGAAGCCTCTCAAGTGCATGGCATTAAGCAGAGCATTCCTAGATAATCAGTTACACAAAAGAGAAGCCACAACAGAAATTAGGAAATACTAAGGTCTGAATGATTATGAAGACGGGCCATGTCTAGTGAGTGGAAAGTGGCAAGGAGTGTTTAGAGCAAAATCTATACCATCACAGTGACATCATGAAGGGTGAAGCATCTGAGCTTTTTCAAGACCTGGAAAAAGAATGGAAAATCCACCCAAATAAATGAGAAAGGAAGAAATATCAAATGGATTGCAGAAATCTTTAAGGTAGAAAAAAAAGGAATATATGAAATCAACAAAGCCAATAGTTGGTTCTTTGGAAATAGTCACAGTGTTGGTAAAATGTAATAAGAGACTAAAAGAAAGCTAAAATTCACATTCCAGTATCAGACATAAAGAGAGAGTCATCGTCAAACTTTACAAGCCTCATAAAGAAAATACAAGTCTCCTCTAAATAGCCCTCCTGAGCTAAATTTAAGATCTTGATGAACTAAACAAAAATGTGAAAAACACAACCATATCTGACCTACAACAAAATTGTAATGCTGAAGTATCCTGTTAATGAAATGGAATCCTTTATGGAAAACCTACCAACCTAGAAATTACTAGGCCCAGATGGCTTCATTGGCAAATTCTTCAAAATATTTGTGGGAGAAATAGCAGCAGTCTTACACATGCTCTTCCAGATCATCAACAAGGATTAATTGCTTCCCAGTACATTTATGATGGAAGCTTAACCCTAATACCAAATACCAGCAAAGACTATTTAAAAGGGAAATTATAGGCTACCGTTTCATATGACTACGGATGCAAATATACTAACAAAACCAGCCAAATCCTTGATGTATGTAAGCACATGTAATGCCATGCAGTATCTTCAATGGGATTCTGGAAAAGGAAGAGGGCAGTAAGGAAAAATCAATGAAATCTGAATAACATATGGAATTGTATTCGTGAGAATTTATCAGTATTTGTTTAATAGTTGTGAAAAGTGTGCCATAGTAATATGGGCAGTGTGAGAAAAGGGGCCTGGGTATGAGGCACATAGGAACTCTGTACTATCTCTGCAACTTTTCTAACAACCTAAAACTATTTTAGAATAAAAGGTAACACACACACGCACACACACACACACACACACACACACACCCCATAACCCCAGTATCTTGTGGATTCAATAACAATTACAATGTGGTTTACAATTTGAAACCCACCAGTTTAATTCACCATATTAACAAAGAAAAGGGCAGAGATGATTGTAGATGCTGAAATGTGTTGATAAAATCCAACACCCTTTCCAAATCTCTGAGGGAAATGTCTACCATCACCACTTTTATTCCCAAAGGAACCGGAGTTCTTAGGTAGTTCAGTTAGGCAACAGGAGGAATTAAGACACATGGTGAGTAGAAAGAAAGAATTTAAACTGCTTACTATTCATCAGAGACAACAAACTTCAAATAACAATTACTTTTAGGAAAGATCCTGAATACAAGATAAGCATTCAAAAATCAGTTTACAAGATCAATTGTCTTTTTGTACATCAAGAAACAAATTGAAAATGAAAATTTCCAAGGAAAGGTGTTCTTTAAAATATCACAAAATAAAGTACCACAAATCCAACTAGATTTGTGCAAGATTCCAACACTGAAACTGCAAAAACACTATTGAAGACAAAAGACCATTAAAGACTTAAACACATGGATTTGTACACTATGCTTATGGATCATGAGACCCAACAGAGTAAGGATATCTAGTCTCCAATTCGCCTACAAATTCAAAAGAATTTCAATCAGAGTTTCAGCAGGGGTGTGTTTGTGTTTTGACAAGTTGGTGCCAAATGCTTATTGAAAACATGAAGGGCTAGGAATAGCCAAAGCAGTCTCAGAGAAAATGAGAAAAGCCCAAGGACTTGCACTCTGAGCTGTAAAGATTAGTCATATAACTTCCTTAATCAAGGCAGTTCAGTGTTGGGTCCTGTGGTCAGGATTGGAAAATACAACACTGGAAGGGAAATAATTCCAAAAAAGCCACATGCGTCTTGTTTCTTGATCTCTGACAAAGTTGACCCTGCAGTGCAGTGGGTAAAGACAATTCTTTGCACTGAGTAGTAGTGGTTATGTTAGATATTTGTACACAATATTCGTGCCATATAAAAGAAGGAGTTTGAGGTGGTTTGTGAATCTCAATATAAATATTAAACCAACAAAGTTTTTAGAGAAAAATATAAAATGCTGTATTTGTGACTTTTAGGAATTAAGAATTCAAAAAATGGAACAAAATACTGCTAGTCACATAAGAATGAAATTGATATATTTTACCTTTACTTTCACAACTTCTGTTCCTAAGAAGAGGCGTGTGTGTGAAATAGTAAAATTGCAAGCCAAGATGAGGAGAAAGCATTTCAAAACATGTACCTACAAAAGGACTTGTATTCACAATATAAGGAACTTCTTCCTACGAATTGATTAATAAAAAGCTGATCATCCAATAGAAATTTAAACAAGAGACTTAAAGGAAATTTGCCAGAAAATGGTATCTGAATGTGTAACATATATAAGAAAAGTTGTTCAGTGTTACTCTCCTTGAAAGAAATGCAGCTTAAAACCACAACACGATAACACCACAAGAAATGACTCAATGTCCTAAAACGATCATACCAAGTGTTTTCAGGGTTCTGAAGTGTGCACAATCGCTCAGACTATAGATAGGTTCAACCCAGTGTGGAAAACAATTCGATGTTGTCTGCTAACGCTGCATATCAAAGACCCAGATTCAGCACTTCTACTCCTAGGTACATAGCTAATATTAAAAAAAAAATTTTACAGGCTCACCTCAAGGCAAATACAAGACAAGAATATTCATTGCAGCACTATTTGGAGTAGACAAAAACCAGAAACAACCTTAACGTCCATCAACAATAAATTGTGGTATGTTCACCAATGTAATGCTACATAATTATGCGGGTGAACAGTATACAACAGTGTTGAACAATAGGGATCAATTTCATAAACACAGAGTAGAGCAAAAGAAGCCATACACAAAAGCAGACATAATGTATATACTTTCAACCAAACAGAACTAGCCTATAGGTTTAGAAGCCCACGCATTTCCTGTCTTTGGCCTGAGCTCCTTACAGTAGTGTCTGCGTGGAGGAACAGAGTGGAGAGTCCTGGGGCTCTCGTGCAGCTCTGTGTCTGAAGCTGCTTGCTGAGTACTGGCTGTCAGCACTCTGAAAATCCATCAAGTTGTTGACTTATGGTCAGGCACATTTCTGTAGAATGTTGAACTCCAATAAACTTTTAAAATGGAAAATAACAGACAACAAGTGACTGATTCATATTCATTAGTTCTTTCTGGTGTTATGGAGGAGACAAGACCTAGAGCCATGAATGGATAAATCAATTATGGTAAGTTCCAGAATAAAGTATTTGTGTAAACACTGGATAGACTTCAAGGGGAACGGAAGTAATGATAAGGGCCAAGGTATTTAACCTAGGGATTCTTGAAGGAGGTGTTACATGGAGGTTTGGTCAGGTGGCATTGGTCAGCTGAGGCCACTGGACAAGCCCTCTAGTGATGGTTATCAATCACATTAGCTGTGGAACCCTAGTTGGAATGTTGCATCAAGTCTGTGCTGGGGAGGAGGCTGGCACCAAGGGCTAAAGAGCATTTATATGTTGATCCAGGAGATTAAAACACCAGGCTGAGGGTCCCAAGAAAGAGTTTACCCTAGAAGCATCTTGCCAACTGCAGAAAATTTGGATAAGGACACACTAACATGGGCACCTCTGTTAAAGGTCCATGTGATCTCTGGACCATAAGTGAAACATGATTTCTAGTCTGCATTAAATTTCTAGAGCTCTAGAATTTTTATTTTTATTTCTTTTTTTGAGACAGAGTCTTGCTCTGTCACCCAGGCTGGAGTGCAATGTCATAATTGCACTCACCGCAGCCTCCGTCTCCTGGGCTCAAGGGATTCTCCTGCCTTGGCCTCCCGGGTAGCTGGGACTACAGGTGCATGCCACCATGCCCGACCAATTTTTTATATTTTTAGTAGAGACAAGGTTTCACCATGTTGGCCAGGCTAGTCTCAAACTCCTGACCCTGTGATCTGCTCACCTTGGCCTCACAAAGTGCTGGGATTACAGGCATGAGCCACTGTGCCCAGGCTAGAATTCTTACCACAAAAAATGAACAGGATGTTTCATTGTGTGTAACTACGTGACAAGGTACCATGATATCATTTTGGAAGGGCCAGAGAAACTATCTCCAGAAGATATTCTTGGAGTGATGAGACCTGCTAGTAGACTTGGATATTCTCTCTCAGTCAAGTATTCTAGACAATGTTGTCACAGCTGGGAGTGTAGAATGTGGACATGGAGCTAGTTATGGTTGAATGTGAGGTGTATGTGCTTCAATATTTACAAGCAGAAAAATGAAATCAATTATTTTCATTGCTGCTTCTTTTTTTAGGCATAAACCCTCGTGAACTACTTGTTTATAAGAACTGTACAAACAACTGCACATTTGTATATCCAGCTGAACAGGTTCCTGAAGCCCCAAGAAAACAGAGCAAAGTGAATAGCTTCTATTGGGTTCGTTGTTGTAGTTCCATGTCTTGCAATGCAGGAGGACCTACTAATCTTGAAAGGGACATGATACCTGATGTAACAATTGAAGAGGAGCTTCCAGAAGGAACTGTGCGGTTGGGGGAGTCAAAACTATTCCTGAGCTTTGCCTCTATCATAGTCAGCAGTATACTGTCATGAGGACCCCTCCTTGGAGAGTCTGACCATCTTCACCCATTCCGCAGAGAAATGTTGCTCTCCATTATTCCATTGTAAGCCAGGGACACTTATGCACTGATCCTATAGGTGGCCCATTTATGGTTTGTTGTAAGAGAAAAATAAAGAAAATTATTGTTTAGTGGAAATGTTTATGAACATTTGTTTGCCTGAATGTACTTGAGTACTCATAGTGGAGTCTCTATTCATATCTGTTTTTTTCTCCCTTGCTCAGGGATCAGTTGCTGTAGCTATCATTGATTTTAGTAGTTTTGTCTTTGGACTTCATACTGAAGTTATGCATGGGTTGCACACTGCAATTATAGCATTGCAATATTTTGGTTTGTCTGTACTTAATTTTACCACTGGGTTTTATACGTTCAGATGTTTTTGTTTTGTGCATGAGTGTTTTCTTTCAGATTGAAGAGCTCCCTTTAGCATTTCTTACAAGACAACTGTGGTGGTGTGAATTCTCTCAGTTTTTGTTTGTTTGGGAGAGACTTTATTTCTCCTTCATATTTGAAGTATAGTTTTGCTGGATACATTAGTCTTGGATGACAGTTGGGGATTTTTTTTTTCTGTTCAACACTTTGAAAATGTCATACCACTCACTTCTGGCATGTAGAGTTTCTCTTAAGAATTCTGTTGCCAGATGACCTGGAGCTCCTTTATATGTCTTATTTTTCTTGCCGCTTTTAGAGTCCTCTCTTTGTCCTTGACCTTTGAGAGTTTGATTATCATATGTGTCAGGGTAGTCTTATTTGGGTCAGATCTCTTTGGTGTTTTCTAACCTTCCTTTACCTGAATATTTATCTTTTCCACAAGTTTTAAAAAGTTTTTGGTTATTATTTTTCAATCAGCTTCCTATCCCTAGCACTTGGTTAACTCCCTCTTGAACATCAGTAATTCTACATTTGGTCTTTCGAGGTAATTTTCTATATCTTACAGGTTCTTCATTCATTTTCATTCTTCTTTCTTTTTTCTCCTTTGCCTGTGTACTTTCAAATAGCCTGTCTTCAGGCTCACTGATTCTTACCTCTACTTTATTCATTTTGCTGTTGAGAGTCCATAATTAGTTTTTCTGTTTAGCAACTATATCTCTCAGTTCCAAGGTTTCTGTTTGATTTTTAAAATTATTTCAATCTCTTTGTTAAATATTTCTGATAGATTTCTGAATTGCCTTTCTTTGTTATCTTGAAGATCACTGAGTTTCCTTAAACTATTTTGAATTCTCAGTCAGAGAATTCACATATTGCTGTCTCTTTAGGGTCAGTTACTGGTTCTTTGCTGTGTTCACTTGGGAAGGTCTTGGTTCCCTGTTTGCTGTTGTTTCTTGTGACTGTATGTCTATGTCCTTGCACAGAATAATTATGTGTTTATTTCACACTTCTCTGTCTGGCTTCTTTATGATTGTTTGTTTGGGTTTTTAAATTTTTATTTATTTATTTATTTTGAGACAGGAACTCACTCTGTCACCCAGGCTAGAGTGTAGTGGTGATCATGGCTCACTGCAACTCCACCTCCCAGGCTCAGGTGATCCCCCAACCTCAGTCTCCTGAGTAGTTTAGACCACTGGCATATGACACAATGCCCAGCTAATTTTTGTATTTTTTTTGTAGAGATGAGGTTTTGCCATGTTGCCTAAGCTGATTCCAGACCCCTGGGCTCAAGCTCTCTTCCCATCTCGACCCCCTAAAGTGCTGGAATCATAGGTATAAGCCACAACACCAGCCTGGTTTTTATTGGATATGTTTGGTTAGAGATCTTTGTGATTTATGTGTTTCTTTTCTTTTTCTTTTCTCCTGCTAGGTTGCTGCCTCCTTTTCTGCACTACATGGCAACATAAGCCCAACTTTGCCTTGGTTCTAGTTAACAGTAAAGTGCTGCCAGTCCCAAAGAGGGAAGCTCCAAGGGGATATCCTGGTAGTGTGGGAAGGCTGGCCAGGGCTGCATGCCTGGGTCCTGTGGAACTTACTTCCTCCAGCATGGCACTGTGAACAGCCACCCTGATTTGGTGTCTCCTTTGGCTGAGTTACACAGCAGAATTTTCAATTGTGGGGATGGTAGTCCCATTTCCCCTTTTGTCTCTGACTTTCCTCAGAAATATTTTTCCCTTCAGGCACTCCTGATGTTTCCCCTGGGTTGAGGCAGGGGCAGGTCTCCTGCCAGGAAACCCAAAATCGGAAGGAAGCTGGTTGTCTGCCTCCATGTCACTTTCTGCAGTGTAGAAACTATGACTTGGGGGAAAGTGTTCTGCACATTTGGTGCTGAGCAGATTGGGGAGAGGGGAATTGTGGGTATGAATCCCATTTTCTTACCATCTGCTCTGAGTTTTTCTATTTTTCTGTGGCCCAGGAACTATCTCATCCCATATTTGAGTTCTGGGATATTGCTGGTGATAATCTCAGTGCTGTATATTTGATTTTGGTTTTCTTTGAGGTGGGAGGAAAGCCAACTTGCTTCTATACTGCCATCTTGGAAACTTGGACATGTATTCCCTTAGGTATATTTCTAGTCATGCAATTGTTGGGGTCTGTGGTAACTCTCTATGTAATTAAGAGACTAGGAGACTGTTTTCCAGAGTGGCTGCACCATTTTACAGTCCCAGCAGCCAAGTTTGAGGGTTCTATCACTTGTTATTATCTCATGTTTTTGATTTTAGTCTTTCTGGTAGATGTGAGGTACCACCTTATTGTGAGTTTGATTTGCATTTCCCATATGACTAGTGATATTGAGTATCTTCGCATGTGTCTTTTGGCCATGTGTTTGCCTTCCTTGGTTATCAGAGTACTTTATATATTCATGATACAAGTCCCTGATCAGATAGATGATTAGCAAATACTGTCTTCCATTCTGTGAGTTGTCCTATAACTTTTGAGAGTGTCCTTTGAAGCACAAATGTTTTCAATTTTGGTGGAGTCCAAACTCTCTATCTTTTCTTTTGTTGTTTATATTGTTGGTGCCATGATCTTTGCCAAACCCAAGGTCATTAAGGATTACCTCTATGTTTCCTTCTAAGACTGTTACACTTTTGCTATTATGATTATGTAACTGGGTGTTTTAGGTTCTTGCCCCCCACCCCGCCCCAGGAATGGGGGAAGAGGCCCTGGAGGTGCAGTGGGCTCGTTCAAGTAAATATCAGACTCAAAGAGTCTTGCAGTAAAGCTATTTATTAGGCATAGAGAGACAGAAGTAGGGAGAGAGAGAGGAAACTCCCACATTGTCATGGGAGGGGATCCTGAGATAGAGTCCACACAGATATGGAGCAGAGAGACTTTTAATCTAGGAGTTACTCCTGCCCCATTCAAGTCCTCGTCCAGTGAGAGGAGTTCTTCCAAACTTCCTCTGGAGTGATTGATTTTTGACTCTGATGCTAGATTGGTTGCCCGGCCCACAGTCCTCCCATAGATTTTCGCAGGTTTTCTAAACAAAGGGAGCTCACCTTTCCCATGCATGCAAAAGTTAGACAGAGAACTCTAGGCTCCCAGATGGGGATGGTGGATGGAGATATGGTGCTGGGAAGTTCTTGCCTTTGAAATCATGCCCCTTGTGGACGTGGGAAGAGAAGTTAGATCTGGGAAGAGAAGTTAACACACTCCCTCAGTTAGATCTTTGATCAGTTTCAAATTCATTTTCATATATGGTCTAAGGACATAACTTCATTCTTTTCCACATAGTTATAAAGTTTCATTACCATTTGTTGGAAAGACTATTCTGTCCCCAATGGATGGTCTTGGCACCTTTGTAAAAAAGTCAGGTGACCATAGATGTATGGTTTTATTTCTGGACTCACAATTCTGTTCTATTGATCTAGATATCTGTCCTTGTGCTAATATTTCACAGTCTTGATTATTGCTAATTTGTAGTAAATTTTAAAATTGGGAAGTGTGAGTCTTTCTACTTTCTTCTTTTTCAAAACTATTTTGGCATTGCAGATCTCTTGCAATTCCATGTGAATTTTAGAATCAGCTTATCAATGTCTACAAAGAAGAGATTCTTTGGGGATTCTTTGGAGCTGTCATAGGGATTATATTGGATCTGCAGATCAATTTGAGGGGTACTGTCATCTCAGCAACATCATGTCTTCTGACTCGTGAACATGGATGGGATGCTTTTTCAGTTATTTAGATCTCTAACTTCCTTCAACAGTGCTCTGTAGTTTTCAGAACATAAGTGTTGAATTTCTTTTGTTAAATGCATTCCTAAGTATTCTATTCCTTTTGGTGAAACCGAAAATGAAATTATTTTCTTAATTTCATTTTTAATTCTTCATTACAAGTAGAGAGAATACAAATGATTTTTGCATATTGATCTTGTACCCCAAAATCTTGTTGAACTACTTTTGTTAGAAATAATACTGTTTTTATTGGGCTTCTTAGGATATTCTAGGTAAAAGATCATGTGAAGTTTGAAAAGAGAGTTTTACTTTTTCTTTTTCCATCTGGCTGACTTCTGTTTATTTTTATTGCTGACTTGTTCTGGCTAGAACTTCTAATACAGTGTTGAATAGTAGTGTTGAGAAGACACCCTTGCTCCTAATCTAGCCTAGGAGGAAAGCAGCTAGCTTTTACAATTCAGTGGGAGGTTAGCTATGAAGTTTCCATGAATATATTTTATGAAGTTGAAGAAGCTTCTTTCTATTTGAAGTTTAGTTTTTTAAAATGAAATTGGTGGTAGGTTTTATCAGATGCACTTTCTGCATCTGTTGAGATGAGAATGTGATTTTTGTTGTTTTATTCTACTGATATGGCTTATTACAATCATTAATTTTGGATGTTAAACCAACCTTATCTTCCTGGGAAAAATCCCACATGTCCATGGTGTATACTTCTGTTTATGTATTGCTGGACTCAGTGTGCTGGTATTTTACTAAGGATCTTTGAAGGAAGCTTACTAAGGATTATTTGAAGGATCTTTGAAAGTGGGGTCTGAGAAGGCCCAGAGAATTTGACAGGGCAGAGGAGATGGAACTGGGACAATGATGCAAGGCACCAGGCAGGGACTCCCACCTTCTGCACAAAGACCCTGTCTTTGTGACATCACAAACACTCCACCCAACCCACGCCCTGCCATACAGGCACTAAGTCCCACTACCTCCATGTTCATAGAGAACACGGAGCCTCCCCACTTCCCCAGAACAGGCACCTGCACCCAATCTCACTCTCTCTCTGACCTTTGCTGCTTTTGTAAGCAGTTCACTTAATGAACATGAACCACATGGGACGCAATCTCCCGACATTCACTCTTTGCCTTCGAGGCTGCACTGTGAGTCCCTGCACTGTTGATCACCCTCATCTTCACGTGACTCTAAAAGAATTCATTTCCACAGCGGTGAAAACTCATCTCGTGTGTGCATGGACCACATGGACAAAAACATTCTCCTGGCAACAGGCATTTTGGTTGCTGTTTCCTCCATTTTCTATTTCTTTCCTTTTTCTTCTTTGTATTTGTTTTTGATTTGAGACAGGATCTCATTCTGTCACCCAGGCTGGAGTGCAGTGGCCATCACAGCTCACTGCAGCCTCAAACTCCTGGGCTCAAGTGATCCTCCAGCCTCAGCCTCCTGAGTAGCTTGGACTATAGGTGCCACCACCGTGTCTGGCTAATTTTTAATTTTTGGTAGAGATAGGACCTTGTTTTTTTGCCCAGCCTGGTCTGGAACTCTTGACTTCAAGTGATCTTCCTGCTTTGGCCTCCCAAATTGCTGGGATAACAGGTGTAAGCCACCGTGCCCACCCATTTTTCTGTTTGCATTAGTGACACTGCTGTCACTAACACCATGGCCCTCGGAGTAAAATCACTGCACAAAAGAAGATGTTATGTCCAAGGCTACAGAGGAGGGGCTCCTGCTTTGTGTAGTGGCCCTAACACTCCCGGTCCTCCGGGATCAGGAGATGCAGCGGCAGGTGGATGGCATAGCTGCTCCAAAGGCTGCTGGGTGCTCAGGCTTCTGGCCCAGGGCTACTGGAACTCAGCCCGGGGCATGTAGATGGAGGATGCTGTGTCAGGGCTGAGGTTTGAGTTCCTTCTCAGAGCTGGGAGAGGAATCTGAGAATTCTTCAAAATATCATGGGGTGCAGGCTTGGACACCAGGTTTGGGGGCAGAAAGGACCAGAATGAACAGGACCCACAGACCCAGAGAAGGTGGTCAGTTTTGCTGTAGGCCTGAGGGCTGGCCCAGCCTGGTTCACAGGAGTCCCTGAAAGTGGGGGCCTGGTCTTCCCCAGAGAAGGAGCTCCTCTTCCTCCACAGTGCACCTTGGAGGTGTCTAGTCTATTCGAGGACAGCTTGCCCTGGGCTTGCTCTGTGAGCACAGCCCCAGGATCTTCTCCAGGTGGCTCTGGAAGCTACCCACTGGGGAAGAACATTAGAGTGGGAGCTCCTGGACTGCCAGGATGCCCTCTGCTTGCCCTCTCTGCTGCCTCTGGGGCTTCGCTGGGCCCTCACCCTCCAGCTGAGTTAGAGGAAATGTCCCAGGTCAGCCTTGTCGACCATTTGGTCTCCAGGAGGCAGACTTCAGGGGGGAGTGGCCAGACCTACAGGAAGGGAGAAGGGCCCGGAGGTGAGTTGGCGAGGGAGGCTTGGGACCTGTACCTCATCACTGCGTCAGTATAGTGACATGACCGAGGCCTGCAGGAAGTAAGTTCTGGGACTGGCGTCCTGGTCTCAAAGTCAGGACATCTGCGAAGCCACAGAGTCCAGAGCAAGACAAGGGTGCTGGCGCTGGCACCTCCACGTCTCAGCTGCACCCACAGTTCCCTCTGGATAGGAGAGACCTCCTGGGGTCCACTGTAGCCCCAGCCTCCTTGTGGGTGGGCTGAAGAGGGATGGGAAATCCTGGCTCATGGCCACAGGCTCAGACCCCCAAAACAGGTGAGAACAGACCCAGCTGATGGGAGGGGGTGCACACAGGCACGGACGGGCAGGAGGACTAGGTGGCGTCCCGGGGAGATTGCACCACCACACCGAGGACATGCTGGGAAGCCACTGGAATGTTCTGCCCAAGGACAGCTCTGACAGGACGTGGGAGGCGCAGGGGGACACACAGCACATCACAGCTGCTACAGGCGCTGAGGCCCCTGAGAGTCCCGAGGAAGAATGGGGAGTGGGGAACTGCTTACAGTAAATGAACAATAACAAGCAGATCCTGGCCCTTCCCTGCTAAAACCCTCCCAGCACCTCGTCTGGCTCCCTACAGACCCCAGCCCGGGCCTCGCGCGCCCTTGCTGCCCTCTCCTGTGTCCCGGGCTAGAAGCTTCTTTTCCCAAGTGCACTGGTGGCTGCCCCAGCGAATTCCCCACTCAGCCTTGTGGTGCCCACCACGGCCCCTCCTGCAGTTGGAAGGACTTGACTCGGGTGTCACAAACACAGACGGACGAGGCCACAGCCTACACGCTCCAGAAGCCAACCACCCGTAAGCACCCCACCAAATGCAAGCCGTCTTCAGGTCGCCACACCCTGGCTCCAGTCACCAGAAAAACACACAAGGGGCCTCTGGACGTCCCTGTAGCGTTACCCAGAGGAAAGGAGCCAACTGGAGGTCCCCACGACAGCCTGCAAGCTCTGCAGCCCTGACAAGAATGCTGAGGGGTGACTGCCAGTCAGGGGACGGACCCACGCACCTGCTCCTCTCCTGCTTTCCGGGCGACACAGTGACTGCGGCCAGGCGGCATCGCCCACGTGACTGGAAGTCTCCCACCATGGCCGGCCCTCTCTGCCCGTGGGATGGGGCAAGCTGAAAGCTTTCCTAACTCCATCCCGCTTCATCCGATGCAGGCAAGAAGATGGGATCCACACAGACGCTTTCCTGCTTATGGGAGCTTTGCCTGGGGACTCTGCAGTGCTGTGCAGGGTGACAAACTCCCTCCCTGGGCCTTGCGGTCCTGGGGACACACAGCTGTGTGAGCAGTGAGCATGAAAGGGCCCCTTCGTCTAGGCTGGCCCCAGGCCACAGCCACCGCGGAGCAGTTCAGCCCCACTCTGGCCTGATGTGGCGGTGCAGGCTCCAAGCTGCATCACGGTGCCCGGAGCTGCCATTCCCAGGGCATTGGGAACCCTGTCATCCTCTCCCATGGCCAGGTGCCCTGCCCTAGTAGACTTGGAGTGAGCGCCTTTCCAAGGGAGGATGGACAGGCAGTGCCAGGTGCTGCTGATCTGTCCTCTCAAGGGAAGGCGGGGGCCCTGAGGGTCAGCATCAGCAGGGAGGCGGCGGGCAAGCGGCCAAGTGTGTTCCCCTACCCAGGGGTCTAGGCTGAGGGTCCCTGGGGCTTTGGTGGGCCCCCCTGGAGTCTCCAGGCTCTGGCTTCAGAAGGTTGGAGTCAGTAGCAAGAGGAGCTGAGGCAGAGCCCAGCAGAACAGATCTCAGGATTTCCTGGTCATTGAAGCTGGAGAAGTATCATGGGCCACTGAAAGCAGTGATGGGCACCACCATACTTTAGAGATGCGGGAAGTCTGCAGACCTGCAGATTCTTGGTTCTCTTTATGTGGTGAATCACATTTATTGATTTGCATATATTGAGTCCTCATTGCATCCCTGGAATAAAGGGATGAATTGTCTTTTCGATGTGCTGTTGAATTCAGTTTGCCAGTATTTTGTTGAAAATTTTGGCTTCTCTGTTTGTTGGAGATATTGGCCTGTAGTTTCTTTGTTGTGTCCTTGGCTGATTCCTCCCTAACTCATTCTACGATACCAAAATTCAACAGTGCATCAAAAAGACAATTCATCACAATCAAATGGACTTTATTCCAGGGCTGGAAGGATGGCTCAGCATACACAAATCAATAAATGCAACTTACCACATAAACAGAACTAAGAATGAAAATCATATGACCATCTCAATAGATGCAGAAAAGCATTCCATAAAATCTCTCCTCCAAGATTGTTTGGAATCATTTCAGTAACTTTGGTCCTAGTTCTTTATACATCTGGTAAAATTTGGTTGTGAATATGCCTGGTCCTGGGCTTTTTTTTGTTGTTGGAAGATTTTTTATTATGAATTTGATTTTTTTAGTCCTTATTGGTCTGTTCAGTAGTTACAGTTCTTTCTGGTTTAATCTTGGGAGGTTGTATGCTTCTAGGAATTTATCCATTTCCTCTACATTTTCTACTTTGTGTGCACAGAGGTATTCAAAGTGCTCTCTGATCATCTTTTGTCTTTTGTGTTATCAGTTGTAATGTCAGCCTTATCATTTTTGATTGTGCTTATTTGAATCTTCTTTTTTTCTTGGTTAATCTAGCTTGTGGACCTAGGAATAGAAGTTCCATTTGACCCAGCAATCCCATTACTGGGTATATATCCAAAGGATTACAAATCATTCTACTATAAGGACACGTGCACACGAATGTTCATTGCAGCACTGTTTACAATAGCAAAGACCTGGAATCAACCCAAATGCCCATCAACGATAGACTGGACAGGGAAAATGTGGCACATATACACTATGGAATATTATGCAGCCATCAAAAACGATGAGTTTGGGTCCTTTGTAGGGACATGGATGAACCTGGAAACTATCATTCTCAGCAAACTGACAGAAGAGCAAAAGATCAAACACCGCATGTTCTCACTCATAGGCGGGTGTTGAACAATGAGAACACATGGACACAGGGAGGGGAGTACTACACACTGGGGTCAGTTGGGGGGAAATAGGGGAGGGACGGTGGGGGGTGGGGAGCTGGGGAGAGATAGCAAGGGGAGAAATGCCAGATGTAGGTGATGGGGAGGAAGGCAGCAAATCACACTGCCACGTGTGTACCTATGAAACAATTTTGCATGTTCTTCACATGTACCCCAAAACCTAAAATGCAATAAAATAAATAAATGGGGAAAAAAAATCTAGCTTGTGGTCATTAATTTTGTTTATCATTTCAAATAACCAGCTTGTCTTGATTTTTTTATTGCTGTTATTGTTTGTTTGTTTGTTTGTTTGAGATAGAGTTTTGCTCTTATTGCCCAGGCTGGATTGCAATGGCATGATCTTGGCTCATTGCAACCTCTACCTTCTGGGTGCAAGCGATTCTCCTGCCTCAGCCTTTCGAGTAGCTGGGATTATAGGCATGTGCCACCATGCCTGGCTAATTTTGTATTTGTTAGTAGAGATGGGGTTTCTCCATGTTGGTCAGGCTGGTCTTGAACTCCTGACCTCAGGTAATCTGCCTGCCTTGGTCTCCCAAAGTGCTGGGATTATAGGCATGAGCCACCACACCCAGCCAGAACCAACTTTTCTTTTCTTGGATCCTATATATCATTCTGTTTTGTCTTAGTCTCACTTACTTCTGCTCTCATTCTTGTTACTTCTTTTCTTCTGCTAGATTTTGGTTTGGGTGGACAGCCAGGAGAACTGCAGAAAAGAGCCAGGCGGATCCTGCACCCAGTATAGAAATGTTCTCAGACTCAGATCCTCCTTGTTCTCTTTCCTTGAGGTGTAATGTTAGGATGTTAATTTGAGATCTTTCTTTCTTTTTAATGTAGGCATTTAATTCCATAAAGTTTCATCATAGCTCTGTTTTTTCTGTACCACAGAGGCTTGGTATGTTTTATCTCTACTTTCATTTGTTTCAAAGAATTTTTTTATTTCTGTTTCAATTTTGTTGTTTACCCAAGAATCATTCTTGAACAAGTTGTTTACTTTCCATGTACTTATGTAGTTTTGAAAGTTCCTCTGGATATTGATTTCTAATTTTATTCCACTGTATTCTGAGGATACTTGATATTTTATTTTTAATGTTGAGACTTGCTTCATGGCCAAGCATATGGTCGATTTTGGAGACTATTCCATGCCAGATGAGAATGTATATTCTGTGTTTATTGGGTAGGATGTTCTACAGTTATCTATGGGATTAATTTAGTCTATAGTCCAATTCAAGTCCTGTGTTTCTTGATTTTTTGCCTCAGTGATCTGTCCAGTGGTGTCAGTGAGGTGTTGAAGTTCCCACTGTAGTTGTATTGCTATCAACCTGTTTTCTTAGGTCTACTAGTATTTATTGTATGAATCTGGGTGCTCTAGTGTTGGGTACATATATATTTAGGATAGTTAAATCTTCTTGTTGTATTGAACCCTTTATCTTACATAATGCCCTTCTTTGTCTTTTTTTTAACTGTTGTTGGTTTAAAGTCTGTTTTATCTGATATGCATTGCTATTCCCACTTGCTTTTGTTTTTCATTTGCATGACATATCTTTCTCCATCTTTTAACTTTGAGTATGAAGGCATCTTTAGCCAGTAGGTGGGTCTCCTGCAGGGAGCAAATGATTGGGTCTTATTTTTTTAAGTGAATTTGCCACTCTTTATCTTTTAAGTGGAGCACTTAAGCTATTTACATTCAATGTTAATGTTGGTATGTGAGGTTTTGTTCCTATCATAGTGTTGTTAGCTAGTTGTGTTGGAGTTTAAATTGTGTAACTGCTTTATAGGATCTGTGAGCTTTGCACTCATGTGTCTGTCTATGATGGTAAGTGTTGTCCTTTTGTCTCCATGTTTAGAACTCCTTTGAGTACTTCTTGTAGTCTGGTGGTGACAAATTCCCATAGCATTTGCTTGTCTGGAATTATTTCTCCTTCACTTATGAAGCTTAGCTAGGCAGGACTAGAAAATTCTTGGCTGGCATTTTTTTTCACTAAGTAAGCTAAGAATTGGCCCCCAATCTCTTCTGACTTATAGGGTTTCTGCTGAGAAGTCTGCTGTGCGTCTGATGGATTTTCCTTTACAGGTGATTTGACCCATCTTCTAGCTGCCCTTAACATTTTTTTTCTGGTGTTGACATTGGATAATCTGATGACTATATGCCTTGGTGATGTTTGTCTTGTATAATATCCCACAGGTATTCTCTGAATTATTGTACTGGATGTCTATCTCTTTAGCAAGATTAGGGAAATTTTCCTGAATTATTTCCTCAAATATGTTTTCCAGATTGCTTACTTTTTCTTCTCTTTCAGAAATGCCTATAAGTTGTAGGCTTGGTCACTTTACATAATCTCGTACAAAGACTTTGTTCATTATAATTCTTTTTCTTTATTTTTATCTGACTGGGTTAATTCAAAAGACTGGTCTTCAAGCTCGGATCTTCTTCCTTCTGCTTGGTCTAGTCTATGTTAAAAAGCTTCCAACTGTACTTTGAAATTCCTAAAATGAACTTTTCTTTTCTAGAAGTTCTGTTGGGTTTTTGTTTTTAAGATAGTTACCTTTTTTTCATTTCCTGGAAGATTTTCATGGTTCCTTTGTGTTGGTTTTCAACCTTCTCCGGGTTCTCATTGAACATCCTTACAACCCATACTTTGACCTCTTTATCTGTCGTTTATGAGTTTTCATTTTGGTGGGGGCCATTGATAAAGAGCTAGTGTGATCCTTTGGTCACACATTCTTGTTTTTCATGGTGCCAGAGTTCTTATGCTGGTTGCTTCTCATTTGGAGAAGCTTACACTTCTTATTTTTGAATTTATTGTTATTCTGATTGTTTTTTTTTCCCTCTATTATTTCCCCCAACCCTCAGGGGTGTGACTGCACAGTGCCTGGGATAGGGTCTTTGACTTTCCTTCTATAACTCTCTGCACTTTGGTCAGCAGGTTTTATAGTGAGCTGTGCAGTCTGACCCACAGGCCAGGGGGTGGTAGTAAAGGGTAAGAGCCAGCTGCAGCGCAAGTGGATGGGTATGAACTAGACCTTTGTTTACTGGGAGACACTCTCTGTTGTTTCAGGTGATGGGCCGGACAGTGGAGTGCCAGGTGCCCTGAACTATCTGTGGATGGTGGGCACAGCTAGGCAGAGCTGGACCCCCTGGCTTGCCCAGGAATACCCCAAAGGCGAGCACAGGCACCAGGGGGACTGCACCAGCTCTATGTCCTAGACAGGCAGAAATGCAGTCTGTTTCCCTATCACACCCTGTGCCAGGGCTCATGGCTTTCAGTTCAGATGCACACTGTTGTCTGTCTCTGGGCCACAGTGGAGCGAAGACCGTGGAAACGCCTATCCCACGGCTCTCTGTGGGAGCCGTTTTGGGATAGAACCTTGACTCAGCCTGACACAGACAGCTTTGTGGCTTACCTGTTCCCCAGGGTGGTAACTGCTACTCTTTTATCTAGAAATGTAGAGAGAGGTGGTGGGGGTGGGCAGTGCCTCTGCCTTTCAGCCTGTGTGGGCGGGTTTCAGTTGCAGTGATGTCAGCTGGTTGGGTCAGAATATTGTGACCTGTTGGGTCACAATAGGCTGCATAATTTTCTAATTCCCAGGTCCCTAGATAGCCAGTGAATGGTGTGTATGAGTGCTGAAGTGACTGGACAGGGATACGGCTGGCCCAGAGTTCAGGCGTCGGCTGTGATAAGGAGGGGTCGACTGGTCCCTGGTCACCATCCAAACTCTTAGGTGGGAGCAGGCAGAACACTCAGGCACTGAGAGCCTGAGAGCAGATAATAGGCCTGTGGGGGCTGGGCTGTCAGAAGAGCTCCAAGCTGCAGCTGAAAAGGTCAGGCAAGAGCAGAGGCTTGTGCTGTGGCCCTTCCACTGGGGAGGGCAGACCCTCTAAGCTGGTTCACTGGAGACTGGCAGCTGTGGAGTGCGTGGCCCATCGCACTTCCCTCCCACAGAAGCAGTGCTGGATTTCGCTGTTTGGGGCCTGTGCAGGTGCCTGGCCTCCCTGCTCCTTCCCTGGACTGTGGGTGGCAGGGGTAGAGGCAGCAGTGGCAGTGACTACTGCATGACCCACAGGGCTTATCAGTGTTTTCTGGGGGTTGGGATTTCAGGGAAACGCTGAGCTACAGGGTGGCTATGCTGGTGCACTGTTGTCAATGCAGGCATACCCCATTTGGTGGAGAGCAGCAGAAGTAGGGAGCCATGCAGTGCATGGTCTGCCTGCTCCTCCACACCACAGTTGCAGCATCTATCTCTGGGGCATGCAAAAGTGCCCAGCCTCCCTCTTTGGCATGGCAGCAGCAGCTGGTATTAGGCTGTTCAGGGTCAAAGCCTGTGGATTCCACACAGGTTTGAGTGATGCTTCTGTGCTATACTCTGTACTCATTATTCTGAGTTCTCTCTGGGAGAAAGGTCCCCAGTAGCTGCTCCTAGTCAGTCATTTTTAAGCACTTTATATTTTAAGGACATTAGCACTTTATCTGCAATGTATTTTGCAAATGTTTTCTACTACTTCATCAGTTATCTTTTGATTTGTTTATATTTTGCAATGCAAAAGGTTTTTTTCTGTTGTCCGATTCATCAAGCTTTGCTTTTATTTATTGAAAAGCCTTTTCCTATACCCAGCTATATAAGTTTGTTTTCACACTGCTATAAAGAACTGCCTGAGACTGAGTAATTTATAAAGAGTTTAATTGACTCACACTTCTGCATGGCTGGGAGGTCTCAGGAAGCTTACAATTAAGGCAGAAGGGGAAGGGGAAGCAAGGTCTTTCTTCACAAGGCAGCAGGAGACAGAAACAAAGGGGAACCACCAGACACTATCACAACCACACCTTGTGAGAACTCACCCACTGTCATGAGAACAGCATGGGAGAAAGTGCTCACATGAGCCAATCACCTCTCGCCACGTCCCTCCCTTGACATGTTTGGATTACAATTTGAGACGAGATTTGGATGGGGACAAAGCCAAACCATATCACCAAGTGTGTTAGTGAAGGTCCTCTAGAGAAACAGAACCAATAGTTCCAATGGCTGTCTTTCTCATATATATTCTCTCTCTCTCTCTCTCTCTCTCTTTCTCTGTGTGTGTCTGTGTCTCTCTGTGTGTGTGTGTGTGTGTGTGTGTGTGTGTGTGTGTGTGTGTGTGTTCACATGGTTTTGGGGGTTGGTAAGTTCAAAATCTGTAGGCCAGGTCAGTAGGTTGGAACCTCTTGGGCAGGAGTTGATGCTGTAGTCTTGAGGTAGAATTTCTTCTCCAGGAAATATTAATTTTGCTTTTAAGCCCTTTTAACTGATTGGATAAAATCCACCACATTTTTGAGAGTGATCCTAATCTTCTTTGCTTAAAGTCAATTTACTGTTGATGTTAACCACATCTACAAAATACCTTCTCAACACATAGTGATATGGTTTGGCTCTGTTTTCCCACCCAAATCTCATGTTGTAATCCTCAGTATTGAAGGTGGGGCCTGGCGGGAGGTGACTGGATCATGGGGGTGGAGTTCTCATGAATGGTTTAGCTCTGTCCCCTGTTGGTACCATACAGTGAGTGAGTTCTCATGAGATCTGCTTGTTAAAAGTGGGTAGCGCCTCTGCCCACTCTCTTACTCCTGCTCCAGCTGTGTAAGACACGCCTGCTTCCTCTTCACCTTCCATCACAACTGTAAGTTTCCTGAGGCCCCTCCAGAAGCTGAGCAGAAGCTTCTGTGCTTTCTGTACAGCCTGCAAAACCATGAGGCAAATGAACCACTTTAAAAAAATAATAATAAATTGTCCAGCCTCAGGTATTTTTTATAGGAAGGTATGAACAGACTGATACTCATAAGTCATGTTTGAATGAGTTCCTGGACACTGTATTCTACTCAAACTAACATATGCGGTTATCATAGCCACTGGGACAGAAAAGGTGTGTTGCTGCTGTTACGAGCTGAAAGCAAATTCCTTCTGGTGGTCATTACTACAGAAATTTAGAAAGAAAGCATTTGTCAGGCAATACCTTCACACTAGTGTCTCAGTCTATTCTCTGTTGTTTATAATAGAATATCCAGATTGGGACAGTTTGTAAATAAAAAGAAATTTATTTTCACAGTTCTGGAGACTGAGAGGTGTCAGCTCGAGGTGAATCTGGTGAGAGTCTTAATGCTGGTGGAGATTCTCTGAAGGGTCCCAGAGTGGCACAGGGCATCACACGGTGAGGGGCTAAGTGCGCTTGCATGTGTTAGCTCAGGTCTCTCTTTGTCTTCTTATAAAGTCACCAGTTTCCCTTGCATGACAGCCAGGAATGGATTAATAATATTAATGGGGGCAAAACCCTTCATAGTGTCCTCACCTCCCAAAGGCACCACCCATCAACACTGCCACTTCTGGGTTATGTTTCAACATGAGTTCTGGAGAGGACATTGAAATCATAGCAACCAGGTACCAGGAGACATATTAATTTGCTACAACAATGAAATGATTTCAAGTACAGAAATTGCACCTGAAGTCACATCTGGTTAAGTTTACGGTACTTTACTGTTATTCTGTAAGATCCGTCTGTCTTCCACACAGTCCAAACAATCCAGCTGAATGGGAGTAGGGTGTGAATCATCATCCCTCCACTCTTCGAGTCCTTGATAGTGACACCAACATTTGTAATTTTCTCTGCAAAAGCAATATTGCTTTTTATTTACTGTTTTCCTGGGAAGAAGCAATTCTAGTGGCTTCCATTTGGCCTTTCCTACCATAATAGCCCTTGCTTCACAGATCAAGAGACTCTCGTGGGATTTTATCAGGACCTGATGTGTCTATTCCAATAGTGCATTCTGGAACTGAGGGAAATAAGCGCTGGATGGGTTTTTAGTCATCAGTTCTACAATCCCTTACATTTGGGGTCTCCTCAAGTGAGTGTCAATTCAGAGCCTGAGTGTAGAAATCCCTGAGAAGTCTGATGATGTCCTTTCCCCAGTGCAAAGCCACCCTGGTAAAAGGATGTGAGCCTCTCTGGGGGAGGATGTGAGAAAGATTGACCGTATAGATTGTTGGCAGTGCAGTGGGGTCTTTCCTCAAGAGAAACTGACCTACCTTTCATTCAAGCGGTTCTGGGTACGTAAACTGGCTCAGAGGGGGAACTGATTCAGGGGCCATGACTCTGCTCTCATGATTCGGGTTCAACTTCTGTCCACTTGACCTGGAACTCCTCTGCTTAGATCAGATAAGGATTGAGTGGACTCCACATCTATTTATTTGGCATCCAGGAACACCATGATCAACTAGCCAGTGCCCTGGGCCTCTGCCAGGCAGACTCTCCTGATTGCCACTTTGACTGTGCTGCTCACTATTGCAGCCATACCAGCTTCTCTGGTTATTAAGGATTGCCACGTGACCCTGCCATGCCCCTCCCACCACATTTATTTCCACTGCTTTTCAGGATCCCAGTTAAATGAGAGCAGGTCCCACTATGACGTCTGACCTACAGAGAAGAGTGCCCACAGAGCTCTTCCAGGATAGAAAACTCCCGTCACACACTTATTTCTGACAGTCATAGTGGAAGATGTGTCCTTGGGCCTCCAGGAAGGGTGGCCACCATGAATTGGTGCAGATCTCACATGGCAGATCTGCTTTATCATTTTGATCTCCTTCAGTCTTTGGATATGTTCCTGATGGTGAACCAAGATTGTCCCGCCATTCATTTCACATGGGCCATCTTTTGTTCATATCTCATCCAACCAATCAAACCATCAGAGCCCACTTCTAACTCTCGAGCTGTCCAGAACCTCTGCTTAGAGGGCCCATATCAATAAATTCAGCCCGAATCGAACTTTTCTTTTCTTCGACTGTGACCCTGCTCACTGAATATTTATTTCCACTGTGTTCCCCTGATGCATCTACACGCACTGGAAATGCCACATGGTGGTTTTAGGGTGCAGCACAGCTCCTCCTGGATCACACTTTTACCTCATCTTTTGAGGCCTGCCGGTACTTAAGTGTAGCTTTAGGTCTAGAAGGAAAGACGATGGTGGAGTCGGTTCTGAGACAAATCAATGGTGTCTTGCAAGGCAGCTCCCTCAAGGAGGCCATTACAGGTTCTTCAGGCAAAGCAGTTTCTGCCGTCCCCAGGGACACCTTGCCTCGTGCTGCCTCAGGCTGTGCTCCTCTCCACACAGCAGTCGCACACCTTCACCTAGGAGAGTGGGAAGGCTGTAGCTGGGGAATTCCCTTCCACCCAGGGGTGGACATTTCCAAGGACAACTCTAAAGGAAGAGGAGAGCGCAACAGTCCCTCTCCATCAGTGAAAGGGCTGAGACGTGGGCTCCTGTGAGCAGGGCTACACTGGGCTCCTTTTCAAAAAAGACTCTGCCTGCTATCCTGGATGTCTGGGTCCTGGCTCCTCCCAACCCTATTGCCAGTCCCTTTTTTTTCTCTTTTAGAAATTCCACTGCTGGATACATGTACAGGAAATTTTTCAGGATATGTGCGAGAAAAATTGCAAAATGCTGTTGAAAGTGAAAGCACCCATACAAAATAGTCCCCAGAGAGCTTCTTTCCATTTCTTTCATTTCTTTCCATCATGTGAGGACACAGTAAGAATGTCCTGTCTCACGAAATCTGCCAGCAGCTTCATCCCAGACTTCTCAGGCTACAGGTCTGTGAGCCACAAATCTCTGCTGTTTCTAAGTCACCCAGTCTGTGGTTCTTGGTTATTGCAGCTTGAATAAATGAAGACAGAGATTGGTACTGAAAAATGGGGTGCTGCCGGGTAATTGGGTAGAGGCTAGAAGGCTTTTGAAATGCATGCTAGAGAAAGCCTGTGTCACCGTGAGCAGATCCTGAAGGATGATTCCAGTAAGGGCTCAGAACAAGAGGAGGAGCGCTGTAGAGAAAGCCTCCATCTCCTTAGAGAATATCTAAGTGGTCATGGACAGAATGTTACTAGAAATATAGATGATAAAAGCCATTCTTATGGGTCTCAAACAGAAATCAGAAATAAGGAACATGTTATTGGAAACTGGAGGAAAGGTAGTCCTTGTTGTAAAGTGGCAAACTTGGCTGAATTGACTTTATGTCCTGGTGTTTTATGTGAAATAGAACTGGTGAGTAATTAAATAAGATATTTGCTGAAAAAATTTCTAAGCCAAGTGTTTAAGGTGTGACTTGGTACTCTTGAATGCTTGTAGTAAAATAGAACAAGGGAGAAATCATTTGAAGATAGATTTTTTTTAATCGAAAGGGAAGCAGAACTGGACGATTTGGGAAATTGCCAGTCCATGTTGCAAAATATGAGAAAGCATGTTCTGGAGAGAACACCAAGGGTGTGGCCAAGTGACCATTTGGTAAGATTAGCATGGGTCAGCCAGGTGTTGTTCATCCAGACAATGGCAGAATGACCCTGGAGGCATTTTAGAAATAGCTGGGGCTGCCACTCTCACCACTCACCCACAGGGCAAGAGGCTGGGGGATAGACTGTTGTTAAAGGATGGCCTGAATTTTTCTGTAAGACCTTGGCACTCACTTCCTTGTCCTACTTCAAGGCTCTGCTCCCCACATTCTGCATTCCTGCTCACTGACCACCCCAAGTAGGCTCCATTGAGCTTAGGTGTGCCAGTGCCATAATGGGTGCCCCTCCAGAGGGCACAGGTAGTAAACCTTGGTGGTGTCAACATGGGGTCATGTCTGCTACAGTGCAGGTTGCATGAGCTGTGGGGTGTGGAAGCCTCCACCTAGATCTCAAAGGATGGAGTGGCCCAGAACTTCAGGCACAAGACTGAGGCAGAGGGCTGCTGGAGAGCCATGGCTAGTGGAGCCAGCGGGGCAGGGCAGCCCAAGATCCCAGTCGGGTGGAGCTACCAGTGAATGATTCCAGTATGGGAGACCTGCAGGAATGCAACTCCAACTCATGAGAGCTGCACTGCAGGCTGCACCCAGCAAAGCTGTAGGGGCAGAGCATCCTGGAGCCCTGGGGGAACCAGCCCCTGTGCCACGATGTTCAGAAGATGGAACATCCAGTCGAAGGAGATTATTCTTGAGGCTTCCGGTTTAATGTTGTTTGTCACATTCCATTTTGGAGTTGCCTGAAACTTGTTACTCGTTTCTTCTTTCCTGTTTCTCCTTTCTGGAATGGGAATGTTTATCCTACGCCTCTCCAACCGCCGTATTTTGGAAGCACGTAACATGTTTGATTTCATAGGTTTATAGCAAGAGCAGTTTGACTCAGGGTAATTGTACCCTGAATTTTATCCATATTTGACTCAGATAACATTTAAATTATACTTTGGACTACAGTTTTAAAGTTGATGCTAAAATGAGCTAAGACATTTGGAGCTACTGGGGAGAAGTGCATGTCTTTTGTATATGAGACGGATGTAGATTTTAGGGAACCAGAGGCAAAATAGTTTAATCTGAATTTCTGTGTCTGCTCTCCAGAATTCTTAGGCTGAAATCTAGTCACAAGGTAATGGTAATGGCAGGGCAAGTCCACTGAGGAGGGGAGGGAAGAAGGCAGTGCCCTTATGAATGGGATTGATGTCCTTTTATCAGAGGCCACAGGGAGCTTGTCTTGCCCTCTCCCACCATGTGAGGAAACAGCAAGGTTTTAGCTATGAACCAAGAGATGGGTCCTCGCCAGACACAGAACCTGCTGACACCTTCATCTTGGCCTTCTAAGCTTTCAGAACCATGAGAAATAGATTTCTAGTGTTTGTCAACAACCCAGGCTGTGGCATTTTCTTAGAGCATCCTGAGTAGATTAACACCAAGAACTCTAGCTAGGTGTCCTCCCAACCTGGGCACTTCTTCTCCCTGTACTGCTGAGTCCCGCAGTAGTCCTGGAACTACTGACCACACCTGGAAGGATGGCCAGGGATTTCCCCTTTCATGGGGAAACAAAAGCTCTGGTCCTCATCAGCCACCAGGGGCTGGTGGCTGTGACCTTTGCCCTGATGAAAATCCTTGGGGATAAGGACAGTCTGGCTGACACACTCTCACCCTGGGCACTTCTTCTCCCTGCACGGGAGCACTGTGGAGTGGCCAGTCAGGAGGGGTCCA
>NW_022436943.1:65523997-65539992 GCF_009761245.1 Sapajus apella
CTGGCAGAGCCACAGACCAGCACGGGCTGCCCTTCCTCCCCGTCCTCCAAAGGATGCAGAGCCCCAGGACCAGCTGGGAATGGCAGTGCTGTGTGCCCGGCAGGGTCCTGGGCAGCAGGGGCAGGGATCTGGGTGTTCCCAGCGAGGGCCAGGGAGGGCTTTACCTGAAAATGGGCCCCAGCTCCTGGAAGGTCTGGTGCAGCTCCAGGTGCAGGTGCTCATAACCCTGCTCCCTCCATATCTGCAGCAGCCTCAGCCACCTGTTGCCTGGACGCTGGGGCATGGCTTCGAAGGGCAGCACCGTCCTGGGGGCCTGAGCGGCTCTGGTGCCCAGTGCCCGTGCCCCTTGCAGGGACAGCCAGGGTACTGCCATGCACACCTCTGCCTTTGCCCTGAGTGCCATTCCAATGCTCCCTCCGCCCTGTTCAGCCCCAATCCTTTTATCTCACCCGGGACCTGCCCTGGAAACGGATCACGTCATGGGACAACTGGCTCTGGACCTTCCCGGAAAACTGTGAGTGAAGGTCAAGGCTTCACTGGAGGCCCCCAGTCAAAGGTGGATGAAGGAGAAGTCAGGTGCCCGATTCCCCATCACTGCGAGTCCTGCTGGTCTGAGGATGCTGAGAAAAGGCATGGGGTCCGGACTAGGGGTCCATGGGTTTGGAAGGTGTGGGGTGTGGCCTCTCCTTTCTCCAAGACTGAGAGGAGCAAAATGGATGGGGACTTTATCTTATCGAGAGATGAGAGCGGGCCTTGGGTTCTTTTAATAGACTTTATTTTTATACCACAGATTTAGTTCATTGCAAAATTGATCAAAACCTGCAGAAAATGCCCATGTACCTACCCCGTGCCCTGGCACAGGCACCTCCTCCACCGCAGGAGCATGCTGGCCACATCTGAGGAATCTGGATATTTCGTTCTCAGCCAGGGTCCTGGACTGAGATGGGGTCTCCTGGTGGCGAACATTCTGTGGGTTTTGACAAATGTATGTGACTTGCATCCCTCCTTGTAGTAGCCTGTGAGTATTTTCACTGCCTCAGGAGGAGGACCAGAGAGCCTGCACTCCGCCCGTTCATCCCTCCTGCCCCGCCCGCCCCAGCCCCTGACATCTCTGGTTTCTTATTGTCTCCATGCTCTCGCCTTTTCCAAAATGCTGTGTGGTTGGAACGACACAGTTTGTAGCCTTTTTGGAGTGACTTATCTCCGTTAGTAATTAATACGCATTTAAGGTTCCTCCGTTTTTCATGGCTTGATAGCTCGTTTCCTTGTTTTTTCCTAGAGGCTGGGTCTCGCTTCTTCGGTGGTTGCCCCAGAGTTCGCAATATACAGCTACAACGCAGCCAAGTCGACTTTCACATTTCACGTGGCTTCAGAGGAATCTCAAGCACTTCAACAAGAAGATATCCGTAGGCCGGACGCAGCGGCTCATGCCTGTCATCCCAGCCCTTTGGGAGGCTGCGGCGGGAGGATCACTTGAGGTCAGGAGTTTGCGACCAGCTTGGCCAACATGGTGAAACCCCATCTCTACTAAAAATACAAAATTAGCCAGGTGTGGTGACGTGCACCTGTGATCCCAGCTACTCAGCAAGCTGAGGCAGGAGGATGGCTTGAACCCGAGAGGCAAAGTTGCAGTGAGTCAAGATCACACCATTGCACTCCAGCCTGGGTGGCAGAGCGAGACTCCATCTCAAAACAAGTAAATGAGATCATCTTAATTCCACCCACCTATCCGTTGTACCATTGCGGTCCTTCATTTCACATATACATAACCATGATCATCAAATACACATTCTGGGTTTTATTTTATTATTTTATTTTTTGAGACAGCGTTTCACTCGGTTGCCCAGGCTGGAGCGCAGTGGTGTGATCTTGACTCACTGCAACTCCACCTCGCGGGTTCAAGCAATTCTCCTGCCCCAGTCTCCCAGGTACCTGGGATTACAGGCGCCCACCATCACGCCCAGCTAATTTTTGTATTTTTAGTAGAGACGGGATTTCACCATGTTGGCCAGGCTGGTCTCGAACTCCTGACCTCAGGTGATCCACCTGTCTCGGCCTGTCAGGGTGCTGGGATCACAGGCGTGAGCCTCCGTGGCCGGCCTTTTTGTTGTTGCTGCTTTCTTTTAGCACACTTTTCGATAAATTAAGATTAAGAAAAAGTAAAAGGCTTCGTTTTCTCTTTACTGATTCCTTCTGACATGCTCTTCCTTTCTTTATGTAGATCAGGGTTGCTGACTTATATCATTTTCTTTCTCTCTGCAGAACTTTTGAAAAACATTTCTGGCAAGGCAGTTCTATTGGCAACAAATTCCCTCAAATTTTTATTTACCTGAGAAAATATTTCTTTTCACTTCTGAAGGATAATTTCACGGGATGCAGAATTCTAGGTTAGTGTATTTTCTTTTCTCTTCTAACACTTTCAGTCTTTCACTCCACTCTCTTCTTGTTTGCACGGTTTGTGAGGGTAAGTCAGGCATTATTCTTAGCTTTGCTCCTGTGTAAATAAGGTGTCCCTCAGCCAACCCCTGGTTTCTTTTCCATCTTTGATTATTCTGAAGTTTGAATATGATATGCCTAGGTGTGTATGTTTGTTTTGTTTTCTGTGTTTATCCTGCTTGGGGTGTTCACTGAGCTTCGTGAATCTGTGGTTTTGTGTCTGTTGGAAACAGATGCTCCGTGCTGCAAAGAAAAATCAGCACTAAGACAAAGGATCTCTCAGCAATGCAATTTTTACTTCCTGCAGAAAGGGTATCCTCTTCAGCTATTTTGCCAAGAGAGTATAATGAACAAAGGAAAAGCTGACATATTTATCTCTTACACATTTGGGGTTGTTACTACTGTGTCTGATCCCCGTTGGTGGGAGTCAGACCTCACAATCTAAACTAAAACCTAACTGGCTAACAACTTAAAACTTTTCCAAACAGGTAAAAGCAATGGAGGGCAAAAAGGAATTCCAAATAAGGAAGGGGCACAGGCTGCGAGCCGGGACGTGCCTGAGAGCACGTCCGGCACAGGGATCTTGGTTAAAATACAAGGACATAGAATGTACTATGTGCCTGTGAGCATGTCTCACAGCTACATAGGATAGGGCTTCACAACCAGTTATTAGCAAAAAGCAAGAAGGATTTATTCCTTAACAAGAAAGGAAACTTTGAAGAGGAACTTTTCTACTTCTCACGGTGTCTGACACGAATCATCATTGATTTAAATATTTCTTCTGTCCCTCTCTTTCTCCCCTCCCCCCGGCGTTCCCACTATGTGTGTGTCACACCACTGGTAATCCTTTCACGGGCCTCAGATATCCTGTTCCATCTCCTTCAGTCTTTCTTCTCTTTTCTTTCCAGCTTCCAGTTTCCACGGATGTGTTCTCAGGCTCGGAGATTCTCTCCTCAGCTGGGCTCAGTCTACGAGTAAGCCTGGCGAAGGCTCTCTCTGTTTCTGTCACAGTGTCTGATCTCCAGAAGTATTTTTTACTCACCCTGGGAATTTCCATCTCCATGTCCACAGTGCCCGTCTATTCTTGCCTGTTGTCTACTTTCCCATGAGCGTCCTTAGCATATCCATCACAGTTGTTTAAAATCCCCAGCTGGTAACTCCAGGTCCCTGCCATGTCTGAGTCTGGTTCTAATGTTTCCTCCATCGCTTCAAACCATGGCTTTTGCCTTTTAGCATGCCTTAGAATTTTGTGTTGAACGCCAGACATAATATACCGCGTAAAAGAAACTGCTGCAAACGGTCCTTTAGTGATGCGGGGGTGTGGTGTACGGGGAGGGAAGTGTTCCATGCTCCTGTGGGTAGATCTTCATTGAGCCAACCCGTGGACATTACAAGGGATTCTCAGTGTTTCCTTGACTTAAATGAGACAGGGTGACTAGTAGGGGCTGGGGCTGTGTGTGACCCTTCCCACATGAGGCAGGCTAGAGGGGCTGGGTGTGGGTGTTTCCCTTCTCCCAGATAGTTCATCTCTGAAAAAACCCAGCAGGTTAGACTCTGGCAGGACAGTCTCTCCGAAAGGCTGGGCTTTTGAAGAACAGGTGCCCTGGCTTGTTTCACGGTGGCCATGCTTCTTCTCTTGCTGCCTGACACAGAAGAGAATTCTGCTCTGATCTTTGCGGTGAGCACCACGTAGAGCTCCCAGAGGCGAAACTCACACAAGTGGCCCTCGGGCTCGGGTTCCCACAGATCTTAGCTCTTACACTTGCGTACACTGCGCCCAGAGGCTCTTCCGGGACTGCTCTGGATTTTCTGTCCCGGCAGCGGCCCCAGGGAGCCTGCCCTTAGTGAGTGGCAGTTCTCCATATACACCTGTGTGTCTCTCTAGTCTTGGCGGCGGGAGTGGGGGGTCAGTTTGCTGTGTGGTCTCACTTCCCGTAGGGTTCTAAGAAGACTTGCTGATTTGGGGTGATTTTTTCTTTTTTACTTCTTGTTAGGATGAATTAACAACTTCAAATTCCTAACATGCTGAACTAGACGCAAAGGTTGGACCTTGGATGATTCATCTCCTTCGAGCAAGGTCCCGGGCAGGAGGGAAGGGTGGGGGTGGCACCTCCTGAATTACCCCACTGGCATTTTCGCCTCCTCTTCCCCAGGCCCTGTGCTGGGCGCATGGAGCGGGAACGGGAGCCCCCAGGAGCCCCTCGCAGTCAGGGGCGCAGTCCTCCCTGGGCAATTCAGGAGTCCCCAGGGGCACAAGGTGGTGTGGAAGGAGATGAAAATGTGTCCCAGGCCCGGTCTTGGCTGACTTTACTGGTCCAGCTGAGGAGCTGGGAGTACCCAGAAACCACGAGAGGCCGGGTGCTGGGAGCCACACCAGGCTGAAAGATGGGCAGCGGCTTGCCTGGGTCCACCCTCACCCAGGCAGGGGCCCTGCCCAGCGGCTCACATTCCCCTTTTCCATCCTAAAACGTGTTGTCGGTGGTTCAGATTCGTGGAGCCATAAGGAGCCTATGATGTCTGAGTTGGGGGCCACTCTCAGGGTCCCCCCGTCCCATGAGCTCCCTCAAGCAGGCGCACGCCAGGCACTGAACCTTGCAGGGGGATCTGTGGTTTGGTCTCGTGTTGTCTCACGGAAGCCTGCAGCAGTCCCAGGAAGGGGGCATTGCAGTCACCGTTCCCATTTCCACAGGAGGAAACTGAGGCCCAGAGTATGCCGTCCCCTGCCTCACATCCGCCAGTGGGTGGGAAGGACCACAGAGCCCTTGCTCCTCAGCACCCTTCAGACCTGCCCTCCAAGGCCTGAGCTCCACAGCCCATGCTGAAGCCCGGCAGCCCCAGCCCCAGGGAGGCTGCCGCCTCCTGCTGCCACGCAGCGGCTTCCACTCCACTGCGGCCTTCTCCAGCTTCAAGGACCAGGAAATCCTGAGATCTGTTCTGCTGGGCTCTGCCTCAGCTCCTCTTGCTACTGACTCCAACCTTCTGAAGCCAGAGCCTGGAGACTCCAGAGTGACCCACCAAAGCCCCAGGGACCCTCAGCCTAGACCCCTGGGTAGGGGAACACACTTGGCCACTTGCCCGCCGCCTCCCTGCTGATGCTGACCCTCAGGGTCCCCGCCTTCCCTTGAGAGGACAGATCAGCAGCACCTGGCACTGCCTGTCCATCCTCCCTTGGAAAGGCGCTCAATCCAAGTCTACTAGGGCAGGGCACCTGGCCATGGGAGAGGATGACAGGGTTCCCAATGCCCTGGGAATGGCAGCTCCGGGCACCGTGATGCAGCTTGGAGCCTGCACCGCCACATCAGGCCAGAGTGGGGCTGAACTGCTCCGCGGTGGCTGTGGCCTGGGGCCAGCCTAGACGAAGGGGCCCTTTCATGCTCACTGCTCACACAGCTGTGTGTCCCCAGGACCGCACAGGCCCAGGGAGGGAGTTTGTCACCCCGCACAGCACTGCAGAGTCCCCAGGCAAAGCTCCCATAAGCAGGAAAGCGTCTGTGTGGATCCCATCTTCTTGCCTGCGTCGGATGAAGCGGGATGGAGTTAGGAAAGCTTTCAGCTTGCCCCATCCCACGGGCAGAGAGGGCCGGCCATGGCGGGAGACTTCCAGTCACGTGGGCGATGCCGCCTGGCCGCAGTCACTGTGTCGCCCGGAAAGCAGGAGAGGAGCAGGTGCGTGGGTCCGTCCCCTGACAGGCAGTCACCCCTCAGCATTCTTGTCAGGGCTGCAGAGCTTGCAGGCTGTCGTGGGGACCTCCAGTTGGCTCCTTTCCTCTGGGTAACGCTACAGGGACGTCCAGAGGCCCCTTGTGTGTTTTTCTGGTGACTGGAGCCAGGGTGTGGCGACCTGAAGACGGCTTGCATTTGGTGGGGTGCTTACGAGTGGTTGGCTTCTGGAGCGTGTAGGCTGTGGCCTCGTCCGTCTGTGTTTGTGACACCCGAGTCAAGTCCTTCCAACTGCAGGAGGGGCCGTGGTGGGCACCACAAGGCTGAGTGGGGAATTCGCTGGGGCAGCCACCAGTGCACTTGGGAAAAGAAGCTTCCAGCCCGGGACACAGGAGAGGGCAGCAAGGGCGCGCGAGGCCCGGGCTGGGGTCTGTAGGGAGCCAGACGAGGTGCTGGGAGGGTTTTAGCAGGGAAGGGCCGGGATCTGCTTGTTATTGTTCATTTACTGTAAGCAGTTCCCCACTCCCCATTCTTCCTCGGGACTCTCAGGGGCCTCAGCGCCTGTAGCAGCTGTGATGTGCTGTGTGTCCCCCTGCGCCTCCCACGTCCTGTCAGAGCTGTCCTTGGGCAGAACATTCCAGTGGCTTCCCAGCATGTCCTCGGTGTGGTGGTGCAATCTCCCCGGGACGCCACCTAGTCCTCCTGCCCGTCCGTGCCTGTGTGCACCCCCTCCCATCAGCTGGGTCTGTTCTCACCTGTTTTGGGGGTCTGAGCCTGTGGCCATGAGCCAGGATTTCCCATCCCTCTTCAGCCCACCCACAAGGAGGCTGGGGCTACAGTGGACCCCAGAAGGTCTCTCCTATCCAGAGGGAACTGTGGGTGCAGCTGAGACGTGGAGGTGCCAGCGCCAGCACCCTTGTCTTGCTCTGGACTCTGTGGCTTCGCAGATGTCCTGACTTTGAGACCAGGACGCCAGTCCCAGAACTTACTTCCTGCAGGCCTCGGTCATGTCACTATACTGACGCAGTGATGAGGTACAGGTCCCAAGCCTCCCTCGCCAACTCACCTCCGGGCCCTTCTCCCTTCCTGTAGGTCTGGCCACTCCCCCCTGAAGTCTGCCTCCTGGAGACCAAATGGTCGACAAGGCTGACCTGGGACATTTCCTCTAACTCAGCTGGAGGGTGAGGGCCCAGCGAAGCCCCAGAGGCAGCAGAGAGGGCAAGCAGAGGGCACCCTGGCAGTCCAGGAGCCCCCACCCTGATTTCTTCCCCAGTGTGGGGGTTCCAGAGCCACCTGGAGAAGATCCCAGGGCAGTGCTCACAGGGCAAGGCCAGGGCAAGCTGTCCTCGAATAGACTGGACACTGCCAGGGTGTTCTGTGGAGGAAAAGGAGCTACTTCTCTGGGGAATACCAGGGCCCTGCTTTCACGGACTCCTGTGAACCAGGCTGAGATAGAGTCTAGGAAAAGACAGCACGATGCCGGGTCTGGAGCCCCATGCCAGTGGTGTGGCACAGCGATGTGTGGCAACCTTGTTTGTCCAACAGACCCGATCCCAGCAGTGCTCATCAATGGGACTGGGCCTCCCCCACCCCCACTGCATGGGACAGCAGATGAGAGGGTGCTCGCCACCTCATCTGTGGTTGTGAGGACCGGGAAGGACATGCAGAAGGGCAATCCCAATGCAGAGGGCATCAGAAGACTTCCTGCCGTGTCCACAAGCACTCAGGACTGTGTGCACTGCCCCGAGCCTGGCAGGGAGCACAGGGACTCCTTGGGGAGCACGGTGTGCACCTACAGACATCTTCCCCGCTGGGCCATTTGGGTGGCCCAGCACACCCCACAGAGGGTGACTCGGGATCCACCTTCAGTCCGTGTTCTGAGGGAGCAAATGCATGGCTGTCCCTGACCACAAGCGAGCATGCACAGACCCCGCCTGCCTCAGCACCCTCGGCCCTTCCCGCTTGAGTCCCGGATGCGTGGAGACAGACGGCAGGAGCCATGCAGGGGCTGGAGCCATCCTCCCTCCTCTGAGCCTTTGCTGTCCCTGACTCGCCCCAGAGCCCCCTCCGGCCCCTGCTGAGTCTGTACTGCACCTAGCCCGTCATCCTCCACTTTTGGAAATGCACAGCTCACTGCCTCAACCTTGGGCTGGTGTCAGGCTGGCAACCAGCAGTGGGAGGTGTGCGTGCTTTGCGTGTGTGCATGTGCAGCGTGTGGCATGTCTCCTCCTCCCCCTGTGCCTCTCCTTTTGCCTCCTAGCTTCCCAATCACTTGGAGAGGGGTCAGCCTGTGGGGAGACATCAAAGATTTCACGTGAACCCATGTCGTAAGCTGATGACCACTCTCCAAGCCAGACACGTGCTTAGAACTGAGCCGCAATCTGAGGGGTGTTTCTGTGGCGGCCCCTCCTGCAGTCCCCTTGAACCTGTCCTGTCTCGATCCCACCTGGTCCCTGAGAACCCTCCCGAAGGCGGATGAGTCCTGCGTCCATCTCCACCTTCTGTGCTCCAGCCCCTCTCCCTGAGGCCAGTCGATTGAGCAGATTACAGAGGAACGCAGGCTGCCTTTCTCCCCGCGGGGCCCTCATCTGACCCACAGAAATGGTCATGCATCTCCAGCGCCGGCATCAGAGGCACAGTGGCTTCCTTTTGGTATTTGTCTGGAGGTTTTTTTTCATTCTGTGACTTTCAAACTTTCTGTAAGTTGTGTTTTAGATGTTTCTCATTTAAACATCCTGTAGAGATATTTTGTTGTTTTGTTGTTGTTGTTGTTCTGTTTAGTTTGACAGTCTTTGTCTTTTAACTCTCAAAGTCTGTCCACTTAATAGTTATTGTGATAATTAATGTATATGGATTGTGCTCACTTTGTTTTCTGCTTTCGGTTTATCCCCAGTTATCCATTTTTAAGTTCCCTCTTTTTCTCTCCTACTTTGGAAGACATATACACATGTCCATTATTTTCATGGCTACCTTAGACATTTTAAAGTAAATTTTGTTAGCCAGGCATGGTGGCGCATGCCTGTAGTCCCAGCTACTCAGGAGGCTGAGGCAGGAGGACCGCCTGAGCCCAGGAATTTGAGTCTATAGTGAGCTATGATTACCAATGCATTCCAGGCGTGGTGACAGAGCAAGACCCCATCTCAAAAATAAATAAATATGTAAAGTAAATTTTGTAACTTAAAGTATAACATTACTATTCAGTATCTTTCCATTAAAAAAAAAATAGAAACTTTTGAGCTATGAACTCTGGTCACCCTCTTTTGATTGCTGTGCTGTAACTGGCCAATATTGAAGTTCTATTTTGGTTTTTTAACAGTGTACACTGGACGTTCTCACTGGGATCAGAGTTCATGTTTGTCTCCTTTCGTCATGTGTTTTCTCTGCTCAGCATTTTACATTGGAAATGTATTGGCTAGGTGAATTCCATTCTCTCTGGTGGTCATTCCTTAAAATGTCTTTGAGAAAGCTTCTGTTGACAGAGATCTCTTTCAGATCTCCAGGTCTAAAATTGTCTTTATTTTAACCTAAATCTCCAAGGAGAGTTGTGCTGAGTGTTTGTTTCCAGGTAGGCAGTGCTGCTATTTATTTATTCATTTATTTATTGAGACAAACTCTCACTGTCGCCCAGGCTGGCGTGCAGTGGCATGATCTCAGCTCACGGCAACCTTCGTCTCCCGGGTTCAAGCAATTCTCCTGCCTTAGCCTCCCGAGTAGCTAGTAGCTGGGATTCCAGGTGCACACCACCACGCCCAGCTAATTTTTGTATTTTAGGTAGAGATAGGGTTTTACCATGTTGGCCAGGCTGGTCTCAAACTCCTGACCTCAGGTGATCCGCCTGCCTCAGCTTCTTAAAGTGCTGGGATTACAGGAGTGAGCCACCACGCCCGGCCGGCAGAGCTTTGATTTTGGCATTGTGAAGATGTTAGATGTGACAGGCGAGGTTCATTGCCCGTCCACACACGCCCTCTTCTTCGTGGCATGTGAACCGGCTACATTTCCAGCCTGCCTTGCGGTTTGTGACACCGTGTGTCTGAGTTTGGCCAACGGAACTGGGAGAAGCCACAGATGCCTCTCCTGGCCTGGCCCTACCCCACCTCGGCCTGGCGGGAAGGAGAGTGACTTGATTAGGAATTCTCACTCCCAAATGAGAGGCACTTCTTCCCCACGGGAGCCGTCACGCACAGTGGTGTTCTGTCGCAGCAGTGACCGCACCAACGCCTCGGCCACGGTCTCTGGCTTCCTCACTGGCACTGGAACGCTGGCCATCGCGCTGCCACCCCGGGTGTGGGGTCCCTGAGTGGTTCAGGGAGCACTTTGCTGTTGAGGTTCCTTCAGTGTTGCCACATGCCTGTGGGAGAATTCCTCTTCACTCGCACTGCTGGGAACCCTCTGTGCCTCTGACTCTTAGTGTTTCATCAGCTCTTTTTAGAAACCCTCCAGGACAGTTTGATCATTGACTTTGACTGTTCCTTAGTCACCCACCTTATGCCTTCCCACTTCTTTAGATGTAGAGCTCCTACTGCCTTCAAAAGACTGGAAATCGGACCCTGGACGTGGCTTTCGTGCAGGTGGCTGCTTGGGGCTGTGCTTTCCCTGCTGGGCCTTGCTGTTTGCCTTTCCAGCTTTCCAGAGACCATCACCTGCCCAGGGCCACTTTTGGTATTAACAGCTCGGCTTGGGGCTCCTCAAAGGCGGGGGTGACCTGAGCCCTTAAGCAACGTGAGGGCCTCCATCCTGATCTGTAGAAGGGACACTTCTCCCCCTCATTCCCGGGGTTAAAGGGCCAAGCTTCCTTCTCACCTCCCATGCTGTTGAAGAGGCTGTTTCTGGACCACATGTTCACTGAAGTTGTAGTCTTGAAAGTTACAGCTTTATGTGAGGGTTTCAATTCCAATTTCTAACTTTGCTTGTATCCACCCCACATCCTTCCCGCCTTAGCACTCAAGCTACCTTCTCATGAAGATAGTGGTCTCTGCCACACTGAGGAAGGAGACCCAGGCATCCGCGATTCCCTCGCCTCTGTCATCCACTGTGCATCTCAATAGAAGAGAAAGCAGGCCAGCTGGCGCCTCCTGAATCTCCTCCCTGAAAATAACACGCTTGGTCTTGGGGAAACTCTCTGGAAGACACTATTTTTACTTAAAACAAGATCAAACCAGAAACCTTTTCACATGTGAGTCCTAAACTGTAAACCGGAACGCTTTCATATATGATTCCTGAAACTGTAAACCTAAGATTCTTCCACGTGTAACATCTGAAGTATAAGTCTATATAAAGGCAGAGCCTTCCTTTGTTAAATGAGCTGGGCTTTCGACAATTACCTCCTGGTCTTCCTTCCTTTATTCGGTGTTCAAGAGATCCGTTTCCCGCGGCCGCTCCTGCTGCAACACCCCACTCCCAGGTGACTGCTGCGTCCGCTTCCGTGCTGACTGGCAGCGGAAAAAATTTGTGATCATTTAAAAAGTTATCTATTCACATTTTTAAGGGGGACTTGCTTGAGAAACACATGAAAACGTGACAGAACTCTTCCTCAGCCCCTTTCCACAATGAAACGGGCAATAATAACGTCCATGTTTCTGCAAGCATAAATACTCAGGCACACTAACGACAGCCGCAGAGATATGACCGTCACGAGCAGACAAACTGTCCTCAGAAAGAAGTAGGTCAAAAAGCAAAGTATATAAGTGCTGCTGATGATCAAAGCCAGGCTCTGTACAACATTGGAAGAGATTTATTCTGAGCCACATGTGAGACCATGGCCTGGGACACAGCCTTAGGGACCCAAGATCACGTGCCCAAGGTGGCTAACAGCTTAGTTTTATACATTTTAGGGGGACAGAAGCTACATGCAAAGACAGAAGTCAATACATGTCAGGTAGACATTGGGTCAGCCTAAGAAGACAAGGCATCTCAGAACTGGGGCTTCCAGGTCGTTGGTGGATTCAGAGGTCTTCTGATTGGCAGTTGGTTGAAGGAGTTAGGCTTTGTCTGAAGAACTGCATTCAGCTAAAGAAATGTGAGTTAAGGTAAGGGAGGTTGTGGAAGCCGAGGCTCTTATGACATAGATGAAGCCCGCAGGTAGCAGGCTTCAGGGAGCCCCGATGGTAAATGTCTCTTATCGGACCTTTAACGGTGTCAGACTCTGTAGAAAATGCTTAGTAAGGGAAAGAAATTCTCTGCAGAATGCAAATTTCCTCTTCCAGGCGCAGCCTTGCAGGGCCATTTCAAAATGCATCAAATAAATACATTTGAGGGTAAAATACTTTGCCTTCCTTTAGGGCCTGCTGTCTTCCGTGAGCTGCTACACCAGGGTCAGGTTGGAGTTTGGTATCTTATTGCTACAGAGTGTTCTGTCAGTCTTAAGATCTCTGTTTTAACGGGAATGCCGGCCAGTTGTGCCTAAACTCCGGAAAGAGGAGGGTATAGTGACGCGTCCGGTCCGACACCCCATCTTCCAGTCATGCCTTACCTAGTTTCTTTAGGATCCCCTTGGCCAACAGGGGGGTCCGTTCAGTCAGCTGGGGGACTTAGAATTTTATTTTTGGTTTACAGCATGCATCATTCTGGCCGGTAACTGTGTGCTCCCACCCTTAACAAAAGTAGCCTGAATTCTCTGCCAAATGCATTGGGCTGAATTGAAAAAACAAACCTAATGGCAACACCTGGAAATTCACCTGTAGAAGCTTGGTCGCCGCTAGCTCCCAATCTACCATCATGGTTTGGGGAGTCCGTTGAAATCTGTTCTCTTCCGCAAAGTCCACCAAATCTTCAAAGAAGCATTTATAAAGTGCTTCACCTTTTCCTGTCATTGAAACACAAATGAAGAGATAACGTTTGAGAATTTCCAGATCCAACAGGGACTTGAATTGCATATTGTTGAAAAAAAAAAAAAAAAAACAGTGGGGACAGTTTTGAAAGTGCCATCATTAGCCAAAGTGAAGCGTGCGCTGGTTTTTCTATGTTAGATATAGTGGTGAATAGGAGCCGTCCTCTTCAACTGTCAAATCCCTAATCTGTAGGGAAAAGACCCCGTAAGCCCTAAGGCAGGAGCTAAAAGCCTCAGCCTATTTCCATATAAATACTGAAGAAGAAAGTAACTAGACCCGAGCATCACACACTGGGGTCAGTTGGGGGGAAATAGGGGAGGGACAGTGGGGGGTGGGGAGCTGGGGAGAGATAGCAAGGGGAGAGATGCCAGATGTAGGTGATGGGGAGGAAGGCAGCAAATCACACTGCCACGTGTGTACCTATGCAACAGTCTTTCATGTTCTTCACATGTACCCCAAAACCTAAAATGCAATAAAATGAATAAATGGGAAAAAAAAAGAAAGTAACTAGAAATATAGCCGTAGTAATTAGCTATTCATAGGTAATCTTAGTTATTCATAGGTGATCTTAGTTATTCATAGGTGATCTTAGTCATTCATAGGTGATCTTAGTTATTCATAGGTGATCTTAATTCCTTTACTAATGCCTCTCAGGTTGGAAGTGTGAACCTGGGGTGACAGTGTGAAATGAATGACCCTAAGGCAAGATGCTCTAAGACCTCTGTCACGCCCGCATAAGGGCTGCTGGAGGGCACCTCGGCTGTGTGGCAGTGCCAGCGCTGGGAAAGCCCCGCTGTTTAGCCAGTTAGGGGAGGAGATGTCCAAGATGGCTGAGACGTCTCCTTCCTGGGGAAGTTAGGAGAAAACTCCGCTTCTCCACGCTCTTGCAGTAGACCTGACGCTGTCGGGGAGACCCACAGACATCCAGGGGCTTAATTGTCTGTATATGACGCTGTGCTTCAGCAGTCACGTTCCAGGTCCACTCTCATGATCCTTCTGCACCTGGTTCCTTTTTTCTTATAAGAATTAATCAGTACTGGCCGGGCGCGGTGGCTCAAGCCTGTAATCCCAGCACTTTGGGAGGCCGAGGCGGGTGGATCACGAGGTCAAGAGATCGAGACCATCCTGGTCAACATGGTGAAACCCCGTCTCTACTAAAAATACAAAACATTAGCTGGGCATGGTGGCGCGTGCCTGTAATCCCAGCTACTCGGGAGGCTGAGGCAGGAGAATTGCCTGAACCCAGGAGGCGGAGGTTGCGGTGAGCCGAGATCGCGCCATTGCACTCCAGCCTGGGTAACTAAGAGGAAGGCTCGATCAAAAAAAAAAAAAAAAAAAGAATTAATCAGTAAAAAGCCATGCAAATCTTAATGTCTTTGACACATCTGGAAAAAGTGCTGACTTACCTCATCTCGGCTACAGAAAATTCCTGACCTGTTTGACACGTGATGTACTTGACCCTATCACTGGCATGCCCCATCCAGCCTGCCCCCAGTCACCGCCACCAAGGCCACGCCCTACCTTCCCCGCCCCCAGGTTTGCAAGTCAAAAAAAGTGGCACTGCTGGTCTCCCCGATCTAGGTAGCAGTGGACGCCTGAGCCCAAACTCTCTTTTCTCGATGTCTCGTGTCTTTTATTTCTACAGTTTCTTGTCTCCGCAGCCCCCAGGAAGGGCTCACAGACCCTGCAGCTGAAGTGAAGCATGCGCTAGTTTTTCTATGTTAGACATAGTGGTGAATATAAGTCTGTCCTCTTCAACAGGCAAATCCCTAATCAAGAATATTTCACCATGCAGCGTGTCTGTGACACTGGAGGAACCCCGATGACAGACAGCAAATGCCTTTGGTTCCGAAGCTCGCTGAGCATGTGGAATTCACTTCATCCTCCGATGAGGCAAGACTGGTGCTGTGTGTGGAGGGCAGAGGTCCGGCCTGATTGGGCCGTGTGACTTGGGAGATTTCTTTTCTTTTTTTTTCAAATATCAACTAAATATTTTAGTTTATTATCTCAGTATATATATATATATATACACACACACACACACGTACACACACATACAGTACATGTCAAAGAGATAATTTTTTACTTTATTATGGTATATTTTATGCCATTAGAGTCTAAATATTTAATAAATGCACAATGTTTTATCACATGGATATATCATAATTTAGTATTTTTTTGTTGGTTCTTATTATTTGATTATTTATAATTAAATTTAAGAGATTATGCTGTGATAAAGACCCTTGTATATGGTGGGGTTTTGTTTGTTTGTTTTTGTTTTTTGAGATGGAGCCTCACTCTGTCCTCCAGGCTGGAGTGCAGTGGTGCCATCTCATCTCACTGCAATCTCTGCCTGTCGGTTCAAGCAATTCTCCTGCCTCAGCCTCCCGCGTAGCTGGGATTACAGGCATGGGCCACCATGCTGGGCTAATTTTTTGAATTTTAATAGAGATGAGGTTTCACCATGTTGGCCAGGTTGGTCTCGAGCACCTGACCTCAAGTGATCCACCCACTTCAGTCTCTTGGGAGATTTCTTGTATTTTTCACCTGTGTGTTCACTCCTGTGATCTTCCAAATGCTCGCTGCCCCTGCATTTGGAGAGTGGTTGTGGTCTACAAATTTTGCAAGTATATGCTGTCTATTTTTCTAGTATATGCTGTCTGTTTTTCTAGTATATGCTGTCTGTTTTTCTAGTATATGCTGTTTTTCTAGTATATGCTGTCTGTTTTTCTAGTATATGCTGTCTATTTGAAGGTCTCACTATTGTTTGACTGTTGCAACTAAGCCATTTTCTGCTTTCACAGCACCAATGATAATTAGCTTTTAAACTTTTATCTTTCACCATTAAGCAGCTTCACACACTATTGCATCCTTTTTGCCAGGGAACAACGCCACAGATCTCTTCCATCCTGCTGTAAGAAGCACAGGAGAAAGGAACAGCATTCACCTTCCACAACACCAAGAAGCCTATACCTGCGTCAGGCAGGACCCCCCAGAGAGACAGAACCGGTACGATCTGGAGCTGGATGTATGAGAGGGTTAACACGGGAACTGGCCACATGATGTATGAGA
>NW_022436943.1:65540002-65542925 GCF_009761245.1 Sapajus apella
GAGGGTTAACACGGGAACTGGCCACATGATGTATGAGAGGGTTAACACGGGAACTGGCCACATGATTGATGTATGAGAGGGTTAACACGGGAACTGGCCACATGACGTATGAGAGGGTTACGGAGGCTGAGAATTCCCAGGACAGGCTGTCTGCAAGCTGGGGACTGTGGGAAGCCAGTAGCGTGGCTCAAGCCGAAAGCCTCAGCACCCATTGCGAGATGGGAGGGGACAGGTGTAACTCTCACTGCAGGTTGAAAACCCGAGGAGCCAGGGGCCACTGGTGTAAAAGTCCTGGAGTCCAAAGGCTGGAGAGCCTGGAGCTCTGCATCCAGGGCAGCAGAAGAGAGCTGTGTCCCACAGGGGACCCGATGCTTTTGGCTCGAGCAGTTGTGGCAGGCCAGGAGGTGCCGCGCCCAAGGACCAATGAGCACTGCTTCCCAGGGACAGTGCGGTCCTTGCCCTCACAGGTGGGGCTGGCGGTCAACTTCCACCCAGGAAAACAAGGACAGGTCACCAGAAGCACCCAGTTTGCCACCGTGACAGCCCTGGGGCAGGCGAGGCCTCTCCTGAGCACATGTGGTTTTCAGTGTCTCCCTTCACCCACCCCGAGGCTTCCGAGGCCTTTCATCCCAAGGCCACAGCCTCCCGCCTTCATTTCAGCAAACACCTTTGGCCAGAGGTGAGCTCAGGCAGGAGACTGTGAGAGTGAGCGAGAGGGGCCCCTGTGCTCCTCCACCCCAAGCCCTGTTGCCGGGCCCACGGAGGAGGGAGCACAGGCCCTGGCCAGGCACAGATGGCAGCACCGTCCTGGAGACAGACTCACCCCACTGTGCCCTGTCCAGGCCTGGTCCCCGCTGGACCTTGTGCTGTGACAGGCTGGGACTCAGGGAGGAAGTATGACATGGAGGCCAGGGTCCCCCACCCTGACTTCCCTCCCCGCCCCCCTCCTCCCCTGAGCCTGTGGCAACTGAATGTTATCAGGACCCAGAGGGATCAAAGAATTCCGTGGAAAATTACTCAGCTTCATGCGAACTTGCTTCTATTTGGGGCAAGGACATTCTAGGCAGGAAACGAAAGTCTTGATGGATTTGATGATACAAATGTCAACCTTCTGCATCAGGGAATTTAAAAGTATATGGAAAACGAAAATATATGACAAGGGCTTGTCACATTTAATAAAGAAGTAATTGTTCGGTTTCTCAAAGGCAGCTTTTAAAATTAAACAAGGAGAAAACAAATGGGAAAAATACAAAAACAGACAAACTCGGGAAAGAATTTTTAAAAATGAGCAAGAAGCGGCTGTCATCATCGTTATGTGCAAAAATAATAGGAAGTGGGGACTTTTTTCTTTTTTTGAGACAGAGTTTTGTTCTTGTTGCCAGGCTGGAGTGCAGTGGTACAATCTCAGCTCAGTGCAACCTCTGCCTCCCAGGTTCAAGCGATTCTCCTGCCTCAGCTTCCCAGGTAGCTGGGATTACAGACATGCACCACCACACTCGGCTAATTTTGTATTTTTAGTAGAGACGGGCTTTCATCATGTTGTCCAGCCTGGTCTGGAACTCCTGACCTTGGGTGATCCAACCGCCTTAGCCTCCCAAAGTGCTGGGATTACAGGCGTGAGCCACTGAGCGCGGCTGGCAGTGGGGACTTTTGATTCATAAACAAAGAGGAAAAAGTGACCTGTACGGATCAGAATGCCCAGCCTCACCATCAATAAAAAAGAAATCACAGAGCAAGGAGACATTCCTGAGCCCAGCTTACGCATAAGCCTTCTTGTTTTATTTTGTTTTCAATCATGAAAGCCAGCTTCGTGTGGGGGCTGGGAGTGAGCGTCCAGGCCAACTGCGGTGGCCCTGGGTCCTTCCGGAAGGCGGTGAGCTAATGTGGGCTCAGAGCTTCAGACTGCTCCTAGTCTTTGACCCCGTCATGCAGTTTTAGAATTCTACTGAAAGGAAGAAATCCGAGATATAACCTGTGCATACGACTTTGTTATTCTTAATTAGGAAAACGTAGGCAGGGAACAGAAAAAACTGGCAGGTGACGGGCAGCCACTGTCTCCCTCAGACCCGTGAGCAGAGCCGGAGGCCGGGATTCGGAGGCGAGGAGGGCCTAGGGCCAGCAGGACAGGGGCAGAGGGAGCCACAGCGAGGGGCCCTGGGCCCCAGGGCTGGACCGTGGGACGCCTCCCCCGCCCAGCAGGAGCAGGCGCTGCCTCCTGGGGCAGGGACAGGCTGGGGTCAGCCTGAGTCCAAGTGCCCAGGGTGCCCATGCCACAGGTGTGAGGGCCCCATCGGAAAGGACCTAGCTTTAGCCGGGCGCTGTGGCTCACACCTGTGATCCCAACACTTTGTGGGCTGAGGTAGGAGCATCGCTTGAGGTCAGGAGTTCGAGACCAGTCCAGCCAATATGGAGAAACCCTGTCTCTACTAAAGGTACAAACATTACCTGGACGTGGTGGTGCACACCTGTAGTCCCAGCTACTCAGGAGGCCAAGACAGGAGAATCGCTTGAACCCGGGAGGCGGAGGTTGCAGTGAACCAAGATCAAGATTGAGCCACTGCACTCAGCCTGGGTGACAGAGCCAGGCTCCATCTCAGAAAAAAAGAGGAAAGAAAGGACCCAATTTCTAAGGCCCTGAGAAAATGTCACAACCCACTTTAGGCCCAGAGAGAGCCCACCACCTGACCTAGACAGACGCCTCATGGCTGTCCTCAGAGGACGCGCACCCCACAGCCCCACCTTCTACAGGCCACCTCCAGCGGGACACGCCCCAGCTCACAGTGCAGAAAGGCTCTAAACCCTGAGCTGGGCTTTCACCCCCACCATATGGCCCCGCCTGTTCATCCCGCCAGACACTGTCACCACCCCCACCCCCACCCAGACACCCTCACCACCCTCACCCCAGACACCCTCACCACCCCCA
>NW_022436943.1:65543025-65549523 GCF_009761245.1 Sapajus apella
CCCAGACACCCTCACCACCCTCACCCCAGACACCCTCACCACCCCCACCCCAGACACTCACACACTGAGCTGCAGCTGCACCATACTCCCTGCCCACCTGTGCCCACACCTGTGTCCACACCTATGCGGGGTGGGGAGCAGGAGCCTCACATGAGCCCCAAGCCAGGGGCCATCCCAGCCACACACACTCCCACACCCAACCCCTCTCACCAGGCACTTACACATCAAGTTAAGGACAACACTGGCTTGTCCCCATCGCCTCCAGGCTGGAAGCTCCCGGACGCAGGGCAGGGACAGTTTTATTCACCAAAGGCCAGGACCCAGGCTGTGCTGAGGGAAGAGAGCATGCAATGGGTCGACTTTCTGAGGAAGGGAGTTTGGGGAGATGATTTAAAGGGAGTCTCTAGCTTCCTGACCCTCCACAGAGCTGTACTATCTCACTCTGTCACAGCACATATTCATATGCGGCACTGCTTTGAATTTAAAACTGTTTATTAGAAAACGCGAGCCAGCACCCCTGACTGCACCAGTTTGCTTTCGAGTGTGATAAAGTGCCCAGTGTTCAAGTCTGCAGCCCCCCAGGGCCCCCGGAGACCCCCCGTTGGGAGTTTCTTTGTTGAGGTCAGAGTTTGGCTCTGTGGAACCACATGGATACCGAGAGGGTGGTGGAGGCCCAAGGTCCTTGGTCAGCCCACACTGCGATGACTGGGGCAGCCTGCGTGGGGGGGTGACTGGGCATCTTCTTTGACCCTGCTGTGCAGATGGAAGCTGGTGGCTGGAATCGGGGTATGTGAGGTACCCCACTTCTTCCCGTGCCCAGCCCCTGGGGCTGAGGGCAGCCTACAGCCTCGTGGGCATGAGGAGAGTGGCAGTGCCCCCTGCCGGTCCACACAGTGACTACACTCCCCGGCACCCAGCCAAAGACCATCTGTCCTCCCAACCACCCCTCCCCCAAGCTGGGTGCTGGGCACACAGGCTTCAAGGACCCCACAGCATATTAGATGCTCACCAAGTGCCATTCCAGACCCAGGGAGAGGGCACTGGTCATTAGAGCTGTCTGAGGCTGTGCCTGTCCGCCTTGCAGGGACTGGGTGGGTGGAAACTGTGCAGAAGGAGGGCAGAGACTTCCACTGGAGACCCTTTTGATGACTCCCTCTTTCCCTGGAGATTCAGCTATGGAATCATTTCCATTAGAAACCAGCTCCTGGGACGTGGTTCATAGGGTCCCCTGCAGGTGGGAGGGCCCCTCGCCCACGCTCGGCCTGAAGAGCCTCCTGCCGGAGAAAATCAGTAATCCTCCCAACCACAACACTGACCAACGTCTGCACCCACGGCGTCCCTTGACCAGCTGCAAACACTCAACTCACAGGAACAGCCACTGCTGGGTGCTTGAAGTGCACGTCTCAGCAGAAAGCCCAGCCTGGGGCCAACTGTGTCCCAGAAGCCCACTGGTAAGAGGGACCGTTTCATCTCAAGAGCCCCTGTGTGCTTGAGGGACAACTGGGGTGCTGAGGACACAGGCCACACCAGCATCCCTGTAGCGGGATGCAGTCAGCCGGGTTATGCCCTGCCCCTGGGCTACAGCTGTGGAAGAGCCTGGCTTTGTGAGGAAGGTGGCCCCACCCAGCCCCACCCCAGCGCTGGGAAACGGGGGGAAGCCACCTGTGTGCTCATCCTCTGGGAGAGAGGGCATGGGAAAGCCCTCCAGGGAAGCTTTGGTGAAGTCTTCTCTGTTCACAAATGCCCATTTGGGGGTCTCCACTGAAGGGCCTGGAGGTGGGGGTGCGCTATCTTAGGGTTTCGGGTCTCTAAGGAAAAAGCCAACTAACACACTCAGGGAACAGGCAGAGATGACTCTCATGAGGTTTTTTAATTAAAGAATGTGCAGATTAACACACTGACCGAGACCAGAGGCCTGGGCTTGCAGGCAGTGGCGGGGGGCATTGGGGAGTACCATTGGTGCCCAGCCTCCCAGCTGGACAAAACCTGACCCTTGGTCTTCCTGTTCTGCAGTGCTCTGGAAGTCCAGAGTGGACTGGAGTTCATAGGAGCTGAGATTCTGTTTGGGGTTAATGCATCCGCCTCCAGGAGGGCATCCCCCAGGGTGCAGACCCTGGGGACACCATGTCCTGGGGGAGCCGAGGGTGCTCAGCAGCCTGGCATTTCCCACATCAGCCCCTGCTGCCACCAGAGCTCACCCACACGGTGCTGGGGTGCCCCTGTCCCCATGCGGGCAGCCGTTCCTCCCCTGCACACAGACCAGGAGGGCCCGCCACAGGGTTTCTGTTTGCCAATGGTCTTGGGACCCAACTTAGAGCAGCACATGTCAGCATGATCCCAGGTTCTCAGGAGGACCCAGCCTTGGAATGCTGGTGAAGATGAAGGCTGGAAGGCAACGGTCTGGGCGGCCGGAGGTGCCTGCCTCGGCACCTGGCGTCCTTAACAGGTTTGCAGCTGTGGCCGCCTAATTGCGCTATCCCGGAGAGGCCAGCAGGTGGCCACCTCTCCCGGCTGCAATCACCATGCAGCACCCTGGACAGCGGCAAAGGCCCTGAGCAGATGCAGCCCCACTGTCTCGTGCAAAGCCCACACGCGTGTCCATTCGCTCCTGGAATCCTTCCAGTTGGAGGTGCGGCCCAGAGAGGGCAAGTGCCCTGCCTAAGGTCACAAAGCAAGTCCGCGGCAGACTCCCAATCCCTTCTTGAGCATTCCCGGGGCTGAGCCCACTGCTATCTGTTGAGGCAGGCAACGCAGATGCTGAGCGCCAGCAGCCCCCAGCTGACTCTGAGGCTCACTGTGCTGTTGCAGAGATCCGTGTTGCAGCAAAAGGCCCTGGAGGCGGCCAGGCTTTCTTGGTAGCCAGGGCAGCTGTAAGCACATGATTTTATAACAATCGTTTCATGACCTGGGGGAGCTGGAAAACAGAGGGCAGAGGGCTGTTTTTTGAGGCCCGTGAAATTCACTCCTGCCCCTCTTGGTGGGCAAAGCCTGCCTGACTCTTCCTCATTGTTCTCCCACCTTACAAGGATGGACAGCAAGAGGCAAGTGCAGCCAGGGCTCAGTGTGTGATCAGGACCAAGGCTCAGTGTGTGACAGGGACCAGGGCTCAGTGTGTGATCAGGACCAAGGCTCAGTGTGTGACAGGAACCAGGGCTCAGCGTGTGACAGGAACCAGGGTTCAGTGTGTGACAGGGACCAGGGCTCAGTGTGTGACAGGGACCAGGGTTCAGTGTGTGACAAGGACCAGGGCTCAGTGTGTGACCAGGGTCAGGGCTTATAGTGTGACCAGGTCAGGGCTCAGCGTGTGACCAGGGTCAGGGCTCAGAGTATGACTGGGACCAGGTCTCAGTGTGTGACCAGGACCAAGGCTTAGTGTATGAGCAGGGCCCGGGGCTCAGTATGTGACTAGGGTCAGGCTCGTGTTTGAGCAGATTCCAGGTCTTACACACTCTCCCACTTTTCTCCCTGTTCCTTTCTGAGCAGCCTGTAACCACTGTTCAGCAATTACAAGGATTTAAATCAAGCATTTCCTGTGTGCCAACACTGTGGGGGCATCTCATGTGGAATATCTCCTCTGCTCTAAGGACCTTAGGATGGAGACAATGTGCCATTCTCATTTTGGAGGGAGGGGATGGAGGGCCAGCAGTTGTGGCATTTGCCTGAGGCACTGCTTGCAAACATGAGCTCTGACTAGAAGCCAGTCTCCCCAACCCCTTTGATCTCCCCGATACTTCCCGCCCTCCGGCTGAGGCCCAGGCACACTGCCCTGCCTGCCTGCCCACCCAGAGGGAGGCACTCACTGGTCAAGGTGGTCAGGCAGTAGCGGGTGTCATCTCGGCAGACTGTGGGCTGGAAACAGTCCCCTGTGGCAGAGCACTCATGGCAGGTCAGTGCCTGGGCTGGGGAAGGCACAGCTGGTGGTCAGAGACCAAGCCTGGTCCCCGCCCAGCCTCCCACATCACAACCGCCAGGTACATGGACTCTGCTTGTGAAGGCGCCAGCTTACCAAGCCCTGCACCCCGTCCTCCACCCGCCCACCCGTGTGGACGCTGGGCCCTGCCAGTGCTACGCTCCGTGAAGCACACACAGGCTCTGCTTTCCCGGGGCGAGAAATCACCTGGGGCAGGGAACCAAAGCTCTGAGAGGTCCAGGCTACCAGGCAATCCCCAGCACCCCCGGAACCCCTCAAAGCCCACCAGGCCAGTGGGGGCAACCCTCTGCAGGACTGGGCAGAAGCAACAGTGCCTCTGGGTGAGCCAGGAAGACGGAGGGGGCAGGCAGCCCAGGGGCTGGAAATGGGGCCGAAGGTCCAGGCTGTGACCCTGTGCTTGCTGAGGTCCAGGCTGCACCTCCTGTGGGGCCTCTGGTGAGTCCTGCCCTCTGTGCCCCAGCTTTCCCTTCTGGCCAGCATGGGTGCCTGACCACAGAGGCCGGTCCAGCTAGGCCAGCCCAGGCCGTCACAGTGGTGCCGGCATCCCCAGGGACCCAGGGGACCCACAGCAAGGTTGCGAATCAGCCCACCTGAGCACACCAGCAGCAGAGGCAGCAGGCAAGACAGGTGGGTCCTCATGGCTGGGGTGACAGGTGCGCAGGTGTGGCTCGTCCAGAGCTTGAGCTGTCTGGCCTGGATCCGGCCAGCCGGGCTTTATAGGGCCTTCTCCAGCTGTGGCTGGGGTGGGGCAGATGTGTCCCTCCCTGTCTCCTGACCCCATCCCAAAGTGTGATATCACCTGAGGTGTGGTTGGAGCAGTAAATACTTCAGGGAGCACACCCTGCTCCTAAGCTCCCCGATGCCCAGGCCTGGCACCCCGTGCCCTGGAGAGACACTCAGTCCCCCCTTTGCCAGCCTCCTGCCTACACACCTCCCCACCACGGCATGCAGGGGTCAGCAGCACTGCTGTCTGCTTCTCCCTCGGATGCATCACCCAGGGGTGCCCTCGGCTTGGCCACCATCACAAAGGCCATAGGCCAGGTGCCAGAATGGCAGCAGTGTGCGGCTCACAGCTCTGGAGCTGGGAAGTTCAAGATCAAGGTGGCAGCAGGGCTGGTCCCTCCTGAGGCCTCTCTCCTTGGCGTGGGGATGGCATGTTCTCCTGCATCCTCACACGGTCATCCCTGGGCACGTCTATGTCCTCATCTCCTCTTCTTATTGTGGGAGGTAGAAAACTCCCTTTTAAAGTTTCCTTTCTTGTTAAAGAATAAATCGTAAGTGTGCTAATAACTTTGTTAAGCCCTATCCTATGTAGCTGTTAGACATGCCACGCTTACAGGCATGTAGTACACTCTATGTCCTTGTACTTTAACCAGGATACCAGTGCTGGATGTGCTCACAGGCATGTCCCAGCTCTCCATTGCTTTTACCTGTTTAGAAAAGCTTTAAATTGTTAGCCAATCGGGTTTTAGTTTAGATTGTGAGATCTGGCTCCAGCCAACGGAGGTCAGACACCGCAGTAAGGAGGACCCCAAATGCATAAGGGATAAATTTGTGTGTTTTCCCTTATTCATTGTACTCATGTGGCACAATAGCTAGTGAGAGTGCCCCTCCTGCAGTCCAGGAAGTAAAAATTGCGTTGCTTTTCAGTGCTAATTTTTCTTTTGCGGCACTGAGCACCTATTTCCAATATCTATTTTCTTTGTTTTTTATTTATTTTTTTTAAATTTTATTATACTTTAAGTTCTGGGGCACATGTGCAGAACGTGCAGCTTGTTGCCTAGGTGTACATGTGCCGTGGTTGCTTGCTGCATCCATCACCCTGTCATCTACATTGGGTATTTCTTCTAATGTTATCCCTCCCCAGTCTCCCCACCCCCTGTTCCTCCTCCTCTAGCCCCCCAACCTCCAACAGGCCCCAGTGTAAAGACACCAATCAGGTTAGGTGAGGGCACCTGTATAATCTCATTTTAACTTAATCACCTATCTAAAAACCCCATCCACAGGCAGTCTCACTGAGGAACTGGGGGTCGGAACTTCAGCATAGGAATTTGGAGGAACACAATTCTGCCTTAACACAGGGAGAGAAAGAAAGGGGCCATTTCCCCGTGCTCAGGTGTGAGCATGACAGAGATGATCACCGAGAGCCCCATGGGGGCAGGTATCCTTGTTCCTAAGATGGGACCAAAACCCACACCTGGACTCCATGTAGCCAGGAGACCACTGGTCACATCTGGGCCGGCAGCACTCTGCTTCCATTAAATGAGTAAATATTCACGATTTACAGTGACAGGAAGTTGTCCTTTCTTCCTGACTACCAGGATTCCAGGTGTGAGCTTTAGTCCCATTTTATGGACAAAGAAACTGAAGGCCCAAGGACTGCCAGGTGGGGGCTGCCAGGTGGGGACTGCTAGGTGAGGACTGCCAGGTGGGGGCTGCCAGGTGGGGGCTGCCAGGTGGGGACTGCCAGGTGGGGGCTGGCCAGGTGAGGGCTGCCAGGTGGGGGCTGCCAGGTGAGGACTGCCAGGTGGGGACTGCCAGGTGGGGGCTGGCCAGGTGAGGGCTGC
>NW_022436943.1:65549623-65549883 GCF_009761245.1 Sapajus apella
AGGTGGGGACTGCCAGGTGGGGACTGCCAGGTGAAGGCTGCCAGGTGAGGACTGCCGGGTGAGGGCTGCCGGGTGGAGGCTGCCGGGTGAGGACTGCCGGGTGGGGACTGCCGGGTGGGGACTGGCCAGATGGCAGCTGCCGGGTGGGGGCTGGCCAGGTGAGGGCTGCCGGGTGTGGGCTGCCGGGTGGGGACTGCCAGGTGAGGGCTGCCAGGTGGGGACTGCCAGGTGGGGGCTGCCAGGTGAGGACTGCCAGGTGG
>NW_022436943.1:65549983-65561798 GCF_009761245.1 Sapajus apella
GGTGAGGACTGCCAGGTGGGGACTGCCAGGTGGGGCTGCCAGGTGGGGAGTGCCAGGTGGGGACTGGCCAGGTGGGCGCTGCCAGGTGAGGACTGGCCAGGTGAGGACCGCCAGGTGGGGGCTGGCCAGGTGAGGACTGCCAGGTGGGGGCTGCCAGGTGAGGACTGCCAGGTGGGGGCTGCCAGGTGGGGACTGCCAGGTGGGGGCTGCCAGGTGGGGGCTGGCCAGGTGAGGACTGCCAGGTGGGGCTGCCAGGTGGGAGCTGCCAGGTGGGGGCTGCCAGGTGGGAGCTGCCAGGTGGGGACTGCCAGGTGGGGGCTGGCCAGGTGAGGGCTGCCAGGTGAGGACTACCAGGTGGGGGCTGCCAGGTAGGGGGTGCCTTCTGCAGAGGGCCACTGAGTCTACCAGCCAGGCTGGGGGTCTCCTTGACAGACATGGGATGGGCTTCTACTGGTGCTGTGGGCTCTTGCATGGCTATCTCTTTGCAGGGCAACTGCCCCCCTCCTGGGGACCCCATGATGGGGACCTCCAGCCCCATGATGCACACCTGTGGCCTCACCCCTCTCCAGCCTGCTGCAGGCTGACTCATTGGCAGGGATTCCCAGGAACAACCCTGGAGAACCCCATGAGATATGGTAGTAAACCACCCAGATGTTGGCCTAAGTCCAGGCACAGTGGCCGGGATTCCCAGGAACAACCCTGGAGAACCCCATGAGATGTGGCAGTAACCCACCCAGATGTTGGCCTAAGTCCAGGCACAGTGGCCGGGATTCCCAGGAACAACCCTGGAGAACCCCATGAGATGTGGCAGTAACCCACCCAGATGTTGGCCTAAGTCCAGGACGTGGGTCCCTCCACGTCCCAGATTTTGTTATTCCGTGCCCCAGCCACCCACGTGGGACCAAGTGTCAGGAAGGGCAGCTGTGCTCTGGGCAGACCATCCACGCTCATCATCCCGAATCCCCACAGCCACGTCAGGACAGGGACTGATCACGATCCCGCTTCCCAGACAGGGCACATGAGGCTCCCTAGCCACCCTGTCCACACTGTGTTTATCCTCTCTGGGTGAGCTGGAAAGGGAGCAGGAGTCAGGCTGGGAATAGCACACCGTGATAAGGAAGCTGGCAACACCTTAAGCAGTCATTGACAGCCCGGCCCCAGGAAGGTTTGTTTGTTGTCTTTTTTGTTACTAAGGCTGGTCTCTCCAGGCAAGCTAAACAGTGGGTCAGAACTTTATTCTGTGTCCCACAGGTAAACAGCCCTGAGGATGTTCACACTCCCACCCCAGGAACCTGCGGCTATGTTAGCCCACACAGCAGAGGGGACTGCGCAGATGGGACCTGGAGAAGGGGAGAGGGGTGGGAGTTACCCAGGTGGGTCTTCAATGTAATCACAGGGCTTTACAAGAGGGAGGCAGGAGTGTCAGAGGAGGCAAAGACAGTGAGTGAGGTGGAGACAGAGCAGACTGGAGTGACTCATTTGACAATGGGAAAAGAGGCCACAAGTCATCGAAGTTTCAGAGCCACTATAACAATACCACAGAATGGGTCGTTTACAATGAACAGAAATTTATCTGGCTCATGGTTCTGGAGGATGGGAAGTCCATTGATCAAGGGTTCAGCTTCTGCAAGAGCCTTCCTGATGCATCATCACATGACTGAAGGGTAGAGAGAAGGGGAGAGGGAGGGAAGGGGGACAAACTCATCCTTCGATCAGGAACCTGCTCCTAGGATGACCAACCCTTAGTTCATTTGTGTTGCTATCAAGAATAACTGGGGGTAATTTATAAAGAAAAGAGGTTTATCTGGCTGATGGTTCTGGGGGCTGTACAAGAAGCATGGTGCCAACATCTGCATCTGGTGAGGGCTTCAAGCTGCCTCCACCCATGGCAGACAGGAAAGAGGAGCCAGCCTGTGCAGAAATCACAGGGTGAGAGAGAACGTGAGAAACAGAGGGGAGAGACGCCAGTGTCTTTCTAACAACCAGCTCCTGGGGGAATTTTCGCAGGAACCAAGAGAGCAATAGCTCATTCATTGCTTCAAGAACAGCATCAAGCCATTCACGAGGCTTTCACTCCCATGGCCCAATGCCTCCCGTTAGACCCCCACCTCTGACATTGGGATCAAATATTCTCTTGAGGTTTGGAGGATAGCACCCTATTTGTGGTAATGCCATTAATCCATTAATCATTCATGAGGGCAGAGCCCCCGTGACCTAATTGCTTCTTAAAGATCCCACCTCTCACCACTTTGCATTGGGGCTTATGGTTCCAACACATGGACTCTGGGGGACACATTCAAACCACAACAGTAGTTTGCAGGCTAGTAATTATTTTCTTTTTTTTTTTTAAGTGTATTAGTTTCTTAAATAATGTAGAAAGCAAAAATGGGAGTTACATGTCATTGTTACAATAATATTAGGTTTCACATTTGCCTGTGTGTTTGCCTTTAATGAGACATTTATTTCTTCATACAGCCTTCAGTCACTGTCCACTGTTCTTCCATTTAAACCTACAGGACTCCCTTAAGCATTTCGTGCAGGGCAGATCTAACGGCACTGAATTTCCTCAGCTTTTCTTTATTGGAAATGTCTTAATTTCTCCCATACTTTATAAGGATAGTTTTTCTGGAGATGAGATTCTTGGTTGACAGGGGATTTTTTTTTCTTTTTTTGAGCACTTTGATTATATCAGCCCACTGTCTTCTGACTTCCAAACTATCTAATGAGAGAAATCTGCAGATAATTCTACTGAGGATTATTTGTATGTATTGAATGGCTTCTCTCTTGCTACTTTCAGGATTCTGACTTTAGCTTTCAAAAGTTTGATTGTAACGTGTTTCAATGTGGGTTTCTTTGCTTTCATCTTAGAGTTCATTGAGCATCTTGGATGTTTATATTCATGTCTTTTACCAAATTTGGGAAGTTTTTATTCATTATTTCTTTAAATCATCTCTCTGCCCCTTTCTCTTATCCTTCTTGGACTCCTACATTGGATTCATATATTGGTCCATGTGATAATGTCCCACAGGTCCCTTGGGCTCTGTTCACTTTTCCTCAATCTTTTCTTCTGTTCATCAGGCTCAGTAATTTCAATTGCCCTGTTGTGAAGCTGGCTGACTCTTTCTTCTGCCCTTTCAAATCTACATTGAGTCTCTGGCAGATATTTACATTTCAGTTATTACACTTTTCAGCTCCAGAATTTCTTTTTGGTTTCCTTTTAGGTTTTCTGTCTCTTGATTGATATTTCCATTTAGTTAATACCTATTTTTTTTGTATTTCCTCCACATCTCTCTTTGGTTCTTTGAGTATCTTCAATGAGGTTGTTGTTTTAAAAGCTGTGTCTGACATATTTGCCTCCTGGCATTTTTCAGGGGAGGTTTCTCTTGGTTTATTCTTGTTCTTTTCCATTTAAATGGGCCATGTTTACTTGTTTCTTTGTATGCCTTGTGATCTCTCTTGTTGAAAATTGGATATGTCAATATAATAATGTGGTAACTCTGGGAATAATATTTTGCCCCTTCCCCAGGGCTTTGGGATTTAAATTTCTTTTTTATTTTAATGTGCTGGGGATAACTCTGTGGTGTAAATTTAAAATCTTCTCAGGTCTTTTTTGAGCCTCTGCCTCTCCCTGGGTGTACATGGCAACTTTTTATATTCTCCTGTTTACATGATCGCTTTTGAACGTCCTAGTCTTTCAATGGCTGGCTCCAAAAAGGAAGAAAGAAAGAAGAAAGAAAGAAAGAAAGAAAAGAAAGAAGAAAGAAAGAGAGAAAGAAAGAAAGAAAGAAAGAGAGAGAGAAAGAGAGAAAGAAAGAAAGAAAGAAAAGAAAGAAGAAAGAAAGAGAGAAAGAAAGAAAGAAAAATAAAGAAAGAAAGAAAGAGAGAAAGAAAGAAAGAAGAAAGAAAGAAGAAAGAAAGAAAAGAAAGAAGAAAGAAAGAGAGAAAGAAAGAAAGAAAGAAAGAGAGAGAGAAAGAAAGAAAGAAAGAAAGAAAGAAAGAAAAAAGAAAGAAAGAAAGAAAGAAAGAAGAAAGAAAGAAAGAAAGAAAGAAAGAAAGAAAGAAAGAAAGAAAGAAGAAAGGAAGGAAGGAAGAAAGGAAGGAAGGGAATCTTGGCTCTTTAAATCTGGAAGTTCACTCAGCGTGGAGGAAGGAGGCTCACAACAGTTGGGAGTGGGATGTAACAGCAGCTGTCCACCCCTGTGTCTGCACCTCCAAGCTCAGAAGCAGCAACGAGCAATGAAAACACAGATCTTCTGTTTTAGAGATCAGCATTCTTCTTGCCCACTCTGACTCCCACAAGCTATGTGTAAGCTGCTCCAGGAACATATGTAAGGCTGTATGCCCCAGGGGCAGAAGTTGAGGGATGGGTAGCTGCCATGGTGCCAAGAGAGAAAATTGACCAAAATTAACCAGCCAAGCCTGAGCCTGGAATTTGCAAGCCTTCAACAGACCAGAGCTCCAAAATAGTTACAGACAGATTTGACTGCTACACTTGCTGTCTAGGTGGGGAGACAGAGTTCTGGTGATTTCTACTCTGCCATCTTCCCAGAACAAGGTTTTAAAATTGAAACGAGATGGCTGAAATTTGGACATATGGAAAAGAAAGGGGAAGCAACTCCAGGTAAGGGAAGCTACTTCTGCTTGGAGGCAGCCATAAACAAGCAAACCATATCTAAGTGTCTTATGGGAATTTATTTATTTCTGATAACAGCTCTGCAAATGGTGGCTCTTACTCCATACCAGAGGTGGTGACAATGGTGTAGATGGTGAAGAGTGATGTTTATAATGCTGATGGTGTTGGTGGGATAACGGTAATGGCGGTGGTGGTGGCAGTGGTGAAAGCGGTAATGGTAATGGTAGTGGTAGTCATAATGATGTTAATGATGGTGGTGGTGATGGAGGTGATGGTGATGGAGGTGATGGTGATGGTGGTAATGGTGATGGTGATGGTGGTAATGGTGATGGTGGTAACGGTGATGGTGGTGATAATGCTGCTGGTGGTGGTGGTGGTGAAAGCGGTAATGGTAATGGTAGTGGTAGTCATAATGATGTTAATGATGGTGGTGGTGATGGAGGTGATGGTGATGGTGATGGAGGTGATGGTGATGGTGGTGATGGTGATGGTGGTGATAATGCTGGTGGTGGTGGTGGTGGTGGTGAAAGCGGTAATGGTAATGGTAGTGGTAGTCATAATGATGTTAATGATGGTGGTGGTGATGGAGGTAATGGTGATGGTGATGGTGGTGATGGTGATGGTGGTGATAATGCTGGTGGTGGTGGTAATGATGGTGTTAATAGGTACTATGATTTGAATGTGTTCCCCAAACCTTGTGTGTTGGAAACTTGATCCCCAGTGCATCAGCATTAGGAGATGGGGCTGGCAAGTGTTTAGGTCATGAGCCCTCCACACTCATGAATGCATTAACCTGGTTATCCCAACAGTAAGTTAGTTATCACGAGAGTGAACTTGTTCTAAAACCAAGTTCAGCCCCCTTTTCTCTCTGTCTCACCTTCGCTTGCTCCTCTGCCGTGGATGATGCACCAAGAAGGCCCTTGCCAGATGCCAGCACCTTGATTTTGGGCTTTTCAGCTTCCGGAGTGTGAGAAATAAATTATCCATAAATTACCGACTCTGTGGTTACAGCAACACAAACTAAGACAGAAAATGGGTATCAAGCAGTGGGACTGTTAGTATAACAAATACCTGAAAATGTGGAAGTAGTTTTGGAATTGGAGAGAGGCTGGAATGACCTGGAGGAGAAGGCTGTAAAAGCCTTGATTGTTGTGAATGAAGCAGTAAGGGCAGTTCTGCAGGGAGAGCCGAAATCTTCACAGAGACGACTGAAATGGTCATGATTAGAATGTTGGTAGAAAGATGGACAGCAAAGGCTGTTCTGATGAGGTCTCAGACAGAAATGAGGAACAACGTATTAGAAACTGGAGTAAAGGCCATCCTGGTTATACAGTTACAAAGAATTTGGCAGAATTGTGTCTGTGTCCTTTGTGGAAGGCAGAACTTAAAAGCAATGAACTGGCATAGCGAGCAGAAGAAATATCTAAGTAGCAGGAAAGCATTCAAGGTGCTCTTTAGGTGGCTAAAAATAAACTGAGAAGAGACAAATGATTTAAGGTGGGCTGTGTAATTAAAAGAGAAGCAGAATGGAAACATTTAGAAAACTCTCAGGCTGGCCATGTGAAAAAATTAAATGGCCTCAAAGGCATTTTAGAGATCTTTGAGGCAAGCTAGGACCCTGAGGTCAAGCTTTCCAGAAAGGTGCCCATGAGATGCTCTGTGCATCAGGACTCTGCTCCCCAAATTCTGGTGCAGCACCCCTCAGCCACTCCAGCCTCTGCTCAAACAAGTTTAAGCATAGCTCAACCCACCCATTCAGAAGGAACAGGCCTTAAACCTTGGTGGTGTCCACATGGTGCTGGTTCTGCAGGAAGGTGGAGTGCACAAGCTGCGCAGCCATGGCGGCCTCCACCTAGATTTCAAAGGATCTCATGGACAGCCTAGGTGCCAGGCAGGGACTTGCCCCAGGGGCAAAGCTGCTATAGAGAGTCCCCCCTGGAGCAGTGCCCAGTGGAGCCATGAGGATGAAGCCACCAGACAGCCCTCACCAGAATAATTGTCTGGTGGAGCCATAAGAGTGGGACTGCCACCTCCGGATGCCAGAACTGTGGCGCTACCGTGTGTAGTGCAAGCCTGGGCTCGCCACAGCCATGAGACTCCAACCCAAAAGGACTGCTGAATGGGCTGAGCCCTGCAAAGCCATGGGGGCAAGCCTGCCCAAGGCTGCCCAGCCCTCCATGCAGTGTGCCCAGGAGGTGGTGTACAGAATCAAAGATCATTCTAGAGTCTTAAGACTTAACTCCTGTCATGCTGGATTTGAAACTTGCTTGTGTGCTACTATTTCTTTTTTCTTACATATTTTTCCCTTTTGGAATGGGAATGTATTTCATGCCATCTCATTGTATTTTGGAAGCACTTGTTTGGATTTCACAGGCCCACAGCTAGGAAGGAACTTGCCTCAGGATAAATCATGCTTTGAGTCTCATCTATATCAACTGAAATGAGACTTTGGACTTTGGACTTTGCATTGACGCTGAAACAGGTTGAGACTTTGGAGACTATTGAGATGGAATCAGTGTATTTGACATTGTGAGAAGAACTGAATTTGGCGGAAGTCAGGGCAGAATGCTATGGTGTCAATGTGTCCCTCAAAGTTCGTGTGTTGGAAACCTAACCGGAGGTGTTCAGGTTGTGAGACCTCTACCCTCATCAATGGACTAATGTCATTATCATGAGGGTGGGTTTGTTACAGAAGCAAGTTCTGCCCTCTCCGGCTCTCTCCTGCTTTCTTGCCCTTCCACCCTCACCATAGGGAGGACGTACCAAGGGAAGACCCTCGCCAGTGCTGACACCTCGATATTGGACTTCCCAGTTCTAGAACTGTGAGAAATACATTTCTCTCTTTCTTTCTTTTTCTTGTTGCAAATTTCCCTGCCTGTAGTATTCTGTTTTAGTGATGCAAAATGAACAACGAGGATGGTGGGGCTCTTGGTGGGGATGGTGATGATAGTAATGGTGGTGATGGTAATGGTGATAATGGTGGTGATCATGATGGTGGTAATGGTGGTGATCATGATGGTGATGATGGTGGTGATCATGATGGTGGTGATGGTGGTGGTGACAGTAAAGTTGGTGGTGGCAGTGATGGTAGTGATGGTGCTGATAGTGGTGCTTATGATGATGGTCGTGGTAGTGGTGGTGGTAGTGATGATGGTGGCAGCGGTGGTTATGACAGTGATAATTGTGGTGGTGGTGACAGTGATGGTAGTGATGGTGTTAATGGTGATGATGGCAGTGATGGTGGTGGTTATGATGATGGTGATGGGGGTGGTGGTGGTTATGATGTGATGTGATGGTGATGGTGGTGGTGATGATAATGGTGATGGGGTGGGGGTGGTGATGATGGTGGTGATAGTGGTGGTAGTCATGGTGTTGATGGTGATGGTGGAGGTGATGGTGGTGGTGGTGGTGATGATAGTGGTGGTGGTGGTGACAGTGGTGGTAGTGATGGTGTTGATGGTGATGATGGCAGTGATGGTGGTGGTTATGATGATGGTGATGGGGGTGGTGGTGGTGATGGTGGTGGTGGTGGTGATGATGTGATGGTGATGGTGGTAGTGATGGTGTTGTTGTTGGTGGTGGGGGTGATGGTGGTGGTAGTCATGGTGTTGATGGTGATGGTGGAGGTGATGATAGGGGTGATGATGATGGTGATGGGGATGATGGTGATAGTGGTGGTGGTGGTGATAGTGGTAGTAGTAATGGTGTTGATGGTGGTGGGGATGATGGTGGTGGTGATGGTGATGGTGGTGGTGGGGGTGATGGTGGTGGTGATGGTGGTGGTGGTGACAGTGGTGGTAGTGATGGTGTTGGTGATGGTGGGGGTGATGATGATGGTGATGGGGGTGGTGGTGATGGTGGTGGTGATGGTGGTGGTGGTGACAGTGGTGGTAGTGATGGTGTTGGTGGTGGGGGGGGTGATGATGATGGTGATGGGGGTGGTGGTGATGGTGGTGGTGGGGGTGATGGTGGTGGTGATGGTGGTGGTGGTGACAGTGGTGGTAGTGATGGTGTTGATGGTGATGGCGGTTATGATGATGATGATGGTGGTGGTGATGGGGATGGTGATATGGGGTAATGATGGTGCTGATGATGGTGCTATTGGTGGGGATAACAGTGGCAGTGGTTGTTTTGCTAGCAGTAGTGATGGTGAAGGAAATGGAGGAGAGTGTGTTGAAGTTTTTCCTGCCATGAGTCAGTAACAAGCTGTGATTAAAGTCCCAACCTTCTGAATCCTACACAGTTGGGCCTGACTCTCAGCTCCAGCCCTTACTCACCGCATGACCATGGCCATGTTAGTCATCTGTGTGCCTCACTCACCTCATCAGTGGAGTAGGAATCACAGGACTCATATGAGGGGAATGCGGGGATTTGATAACTGCCTGAATGTGCTGAGCCCAGAAACGACACGAATGACTTACCCAGAATCATGAGACTCCCAAGCCCATCCCGTACTTCCATCCCTGCTGGCTGTGTGATGTCTCCAGACCTGCATTATTTCTGTCCTGTTCTAGCTCTGTGACCTTGTCAGAACCCACCTGTTTGCCACCTTTATACACTTTCTTTTGCCCTTCTGCCTCAACCCAGGACACTCTTCCCAGCAACCTGAGCCACTTTTCCTTTTGTATGTCTTTCCCTGGAGACACCACTGAGGTTTGCAGTGTTACCTGCTCTTTGGCTGTGACTCCACAAAGTGATAGTGTCAGACAGGTTCCATCCATAATGTTCCTTTGTCTGACTCTGCTCGAAGGCTACTTATGCCTTCAAATGCCTCCCACATACCTTAAGAGGTAGGTGCTATTGTGAGACCCAAATTACAGATAGGAATGATGTTGAGGAACAGAGAAGTTAAATAGCTTGCCCAAGGCCACACAACTAGCAAGTGGCAGAGCTGGGATTAGAACTGGTAGAGCTGGGATGTACGTCCTGAAGACTTGCCCACTTAGCTGCTCTCTTTGCCCTGAGACTGTCCTTACCAAAACCTGCATCCCCACGTCCTGTACAAGCAAGAACACCCACGTAGCCAAACATCCCTGCAACCATTTGATTCCTTATCTCCTTCTCTGTACATCCAGTTGTTCTCTCAAGTTCTGCCCACCCAGAATCTCCCCCGTATGCTCTGTTCCTGCTGCCTCACCTCAGTGCAGGTCTTGCCCCGGCCAGTGATGCCACCTACTCCCACTGCTCTGCACCACCGTTCCCAGCTGCAGACACTGACCCTACAAGCCACACTCGCTCAGCCCACTCCTGGCTCAAAGCCTTCACGGGTGCTCCAATTCCCACTAAATAATGTCAAACTCTAGTCATGCTGCCTTCTTTGAAGCTATCATTCCTTTGCTCTGACTACAGAGGAAAACCCAAATCCAGAGTGCCTGAACTCCAGGTGAGTTCTTTCAGTCTGACGCACTGGAGTCTTCCAACGGCATGGCCGAGCAGCGTCAGAGGTTTCATGACAGTTATGACAATGCACAGCCTTGGCCACTGAGTCACCCCAGTAGCCGGTGAGTCACAGTCTCTCCACAGGACCAGCCGGGACCTGAGCTGAGTAGCCCTGGCTGCACGCCACTTAATTCTCAGGCTCCCAGCTATGCATCCGAGCATGAGCACACACCCAGAGGACTCTGGACCCTGGGAGTGCCACCGAAGAGTCAGGCCAGGCAGTGGAGCCATTGACACGGCAGTAGAATCTGTCCCTCTCCCTGTGGCTGAGGGGGTGGCTGGGGGTGGGGAGTGAGAGGCAGCCACCAGACCACTGCCCACGGGCCCTGAAGCCACAGCAGCACACTGTATGCCTCAGCTTCTCCTGCACAGCTAGGAAGCTCCTCTCTGTCTCCTTCATGGGAGCCACCATCTCCCAGGTTCCCCTTGACTCCCAGTCACCCATCCAGGCAGCCCTGACCTTCCTGGAGCTCTGTCTTCGCCACAGTCCAGCCGCATTGCCTAGAAAAGAAAGGGCGTGCAGAGGCTGAGAAGCGGAACGTGATGCCAGCCTCGGCACAGGAACTCGCTGTCTGTGTCCTTTCTCTGCCTCTGTCTCCTCATTTACAAAATGGAGATAAAACGACAGCATCTCTATTTTGACGGACAGTTGTGAGAACAATGAGATAGTTACAAAGTCCTGAGAACAGAGCCTGGCTCAGTCAGTGCTAAAGATGTGTTTGTTGCTACGATTACGATTGTACCCAAGCCCTCCTGTAGACTCTCCTGTCTTTGCCTTTGCGCCTGCCTGCTCTCTCCTCCCCTCCTCACCTCTCCTTCCCTCTCTTCTCACTCTCCCTCCATCCCCTAGTAAGCCCATTCCTTCCTGTCACCCCCAGTCCCTGTCACTTCCCTCTGCCATCGTGTCCCCCTGCTCTCCCTCCGGTGTCCCTGGATCGTTCCCTCCAGGATGCTGCCCAACCACCTTCAACCAAAGCAGCCGTAATTTTCTCTGCCTCCAAGCTGCATCCACTCAGCATCTCGCCATGGGCCCACTGTCAGCCAGGACACTCTGGTGCCACAGCCCCACAGCCTCCAGGGGATAAACTGGCCCTGAATGCGCCTCATGACCCAGCTGTCCCCTGCGCACCCTGCTGCCTCTGCCCAGGCTCAGGACCCCCCACCTCCCTTCTGACCAGTGCCCTTCCTACCCCCGGTCGCCTTGCCTTCTCCACCCACACCCCTCCCATCCCTGGATGCAGGGCACCTCTGCCACGTGTCTGCATGCCCAGCTGCAAAGGCTCTTCCCAGCGGTCATGGGCACCAGAGGCCATTGCCTTCAGTCACCCCTCCAGGGCCCTCAAGGATCGCGCCTCTCTCAGTCTCTGTGTGTGTTTTGGATGTGTCATGTTGTTGTTGTGTCACACATCCGGGCCTCTCTCTGTCTCTGTGTGTGTTTTGGATGTGTTGTGCTGTTGTTGTGTCACACATCCGGTTCTCTCTGTGTCTCTGTGTGTGTTTTGGATGTGTTGTGTTGTTGTTGTGTCACACATCCGGGCCTCTCTGTGTCTCTGCGTGTGTTTTGGATGTGTTGTGTTGTTGTTGTGTCACACATCCGGGCCTCTCTGTGTCTCTGTGTGTGTTTTGGATGTGTTGTGTTGTTGTGTCACACATCCGGGCCTTTCTCTGTCTCTGTGTGTGTTTTGGATGTGTTGTGTTGTTGTTGTTGTGTCACACATCCGGGCCTCTCTGTGTCTCTGCGTG
>NW_022436943.1:65561898-65603110 GCF_009761245.1 Sapajus apella
TTTGGATGTGTTGTTTTTGCTGTTGTGTCACACATCCGGGCCTCTCTCTGTCTCTGTGTGTGTTTTGGATGTGTTGATTTTGCTGTTGTGTCACACATCCGGGCGTCTGTGTCTGTGTGTGTTTTGGATGTGTTGTTGTTGCTGTTGTCACACATCCGGGCGTCTGTGTCTGTGTGTGTTTTGGATGTGTTGTTGTTGCTGTTGTGTCACACATCCGGGCGTCTGTCTGTGTGTGTTTTGGATGTGTTGTTTTTGCTGTTGTGTCACACATCCGGGCGTCTGTCTCTGTGTGTGTTTTGGATGTGTTGTGTTGTTGTTGTGTCACACATCCGGGCCTCTCTCTGTCTCTGTGCGTGGCTAGATGCGCTGTTGTTGCTGCTGCTGCAGTTTGTGTTTTTCGCTACTTAAAAGGGACGCATGGCACCTGAGCAGCGTGGCGCCTGCAGCGTGCTTACCTCGAGTTCTTGCGCACGAGTCCACCAAGCGATCCGTCCTGCGTCCCCTGTGCCTTCCCCAGCTGAAGCCGCCGCCGTCTGCCTTCCACTGCTGGCTAATGGTCCTCTCCGCTTCTGAATTTGTCTGTGTGGACGCACACGCATGGATGGAATCACACAGGGTGCACTCCCACAGGCTCCGCGTCCTCTCTGCACGCTGCGTCTGCCCTGGGCTTGTCAGCGCTGTGTTCTTGTTCTGTTGCTGAGGTTATTGCATTTGCTGAATATCCACAACTTATTTACCTATCTTGTCTTCCGTCAGTGGGCAGCTGTGTCATTTCCAGATTGGGAATGAACACACAAAAGTCTCTTTGTGGACACACACTTGCACCTCCCCTGGCTGTGGACCTAGGGGCGGAATTGCCGGACACAGAAGGCACCTGTTGAGCTTGGGTAGATGTGGCCACACCATCCCCACAGTGGCCCGGCTGTGCTGTGCACCCCAGAGCAAAGCAGAGAGCTCCAGCTGCAAGGTGACACTCTGTGACGCTCGGGAGCGGCAGCTGGCAGGGGAACCCTGAGGGACTCCTTCGCCACTCACTGGACGGGCTGTGGGCCTGTCCCAGGTGCAGAGGCAGAGAAAGGGTTGCCAAAAGTGAAGAAACACAGGACACTCCACATTAATTTTGAATTTCTAAAATATTGCATGAGACATGATTGTACTAAAGATTATTTGTTGTTTGTATGAAATTCGACTTTACCTGGGCACCCTGTCTGATGCAGCAGGGCTCTGGGAGGCCATCAGGGACCCCCTTCCTTACACCCTCACAGGAGAGGACTTGAAAGCCCCTCAATGGGCAGATTAGACTCTAACACAGGCAGCGAGAGCCCTGGGACTCTGTGGGACTCTGGCTTTGCGTCTGGCGCACTCCCCACCCCACGGGCTTCTCCCTGGGCCAGTCCCCCACGGCCGCTCCCAGCCCGAGCCTCTTCTGCCGCAGGCCCAGGTCCAGGGGCCCAAGGGTTTGCTTTTCGTCTGTGGGGGCTGCACCGGCCTCCCTGCGCACAGCGACGTCACACTCCCCTGCTAGTGCCAAGGCCACAGGATGACTTCAGGCCTTTGAAAGAGAACAGACACAGGCAAGGCTGTCGGGACAGGCAGAGGCCGCTGGGGACTTTAACAAAGGGAGGCTCATCATCTGGTTCATGTTTTACGGTCACATGGGCAACAAATCTGTATTTTGGGGGAAAAAATAGAACACAGTGTTTCTTTCATTTTCATTGACCCATATCCCTGATTTAGGAGCTCCCAGAAGAGAGAACGCCACCCCTCATCCCGGATCAAGAGACCCTTCCTGAGAGCAGGTGTCACCCTGAGGCCGGGCCTCAGGAGGAAGTCCCCACCTGGAAGGTGCCACAGGTGAAAGCCCCACCTGTGACCTCTGACCAGGGTCCGAGGGTGGTACCAGGCCCCTGCCCTGCCTGCACCTTCACCCCGTGTGGGCTGCCGTCAGGGAGGAGGCCTGACCTAGGAGTCCAGGGGTGGGAACTTGTGGGGTGCCACCCCCAAAACTCCAAGAGGGAAGCTGTGGGCCCCCAAGAGCTCTGGGGACCATCTCAGAAAGAAGTCACATTCAGAGAGCTCTGGAACATTCCAGAAGGCAGCCAGGGTGCTCCTTTGATTTTTTGGTCTGGGTCTTCCAAGGAGCAACAAGGAGGCTTCAGGACAGCTAGGAAGGGCCACGTTCTGGTGGATTGGGAACCGCTGCTCCCCACAGGAGGTGGAATGGGGAGGGGCCAGGACTGCAAGGGGAGGGCAGGCTGTGTCCAGAGACGGGACAGGTCATGGGAGGGCTGCGGGGGCCTGGCCTGCAAGCAGGGGCTTCCGTCCTTCCTGTCTCAGGTGACTTAACGCTCTGAATGGTGGAATAAAGGCACTCTCCGGGACAGCTGCCACCAGTGGTCAGGCCTACTGACTTCTCACCTGTGCCAGGTTCCTTTATGGGAATGCAATCTCATCCGCATGCGGAGTCTAATTTGTTTTCAATTTTGCTCCCAATTTCACACGTTATGTACATGGGTCCCTTAAAGCACAGCTTGGAGAACTTTAACTGCTGCCCGTCGCGCGGGCTGAGGGTGATTTCTTTAACGAGTGTCCCACCGATGGACATGTTGGCAGTTTTCTGTCTTGGGCCCTTTCCAACAACACTGCAACAAATCAGCCAGTTTTCCACAATCTCCGCGGGAGAGTAGGCGCGGGAGGCGTGCGGGCAGAACTGCTGCTTCGGTGAATCCACAGGAAACATCCTCAGAGCTAACAAGTTCAGCGACGTCACAGGACCCAAGATTAACACACAAAACTCAATTATGTTTTATATACTGACAGTGAACACGAGGAAATAGAAGTGAAAGGCACACTTTTCGCAGTTACTGCAAAGGAAATGACATGCTTAAGCATAAACATAAAAGAACGTGTGCAGTGTCCAGACGTCGAATCTTATAAAATGCTGTTGAAATCAGCAAAAGAAAAACCGTGACCGACCGAGGTCCAGACTGAGTGAATCGGAAGGCCCAGCTGCGTAAGGACGTCAGCTCCCCCAACGTGACATGCTTTTCATGCAATGCCTACCAAAAGCCCAGCAAGAGCTGCTCTAGATACGGACGAGATTATTCTAAAATGTGTATGAAAAGGCAAAGGAACTAGAATAGTTAAAGCAGCTTTTTTAAAAATGGAAGAAATTGTTCTATCTGGTTTCAAGACTTCCTGTGTGGCTTCCATAGTGAAGACCGTGGTCCCATCAGGGGAACAGACACATCGATGGCTGGAACGGAACAGAGCCTCACAACAGCCACTCCAGGGCAGCCAGGGGATACTTGGCAGAGGTAAAAAGCAATTTAATGGAGGAAGGAGAGTTGTTTCAACAATTGTGCTGAACTGGATATCCATAGGTAACCTTGACCTAAACGACTTATACAAAAATGAACTCAAAACGGTTCATAGATTTAAATGTAAAATGCTGAACTATTGAAATACTTGCAAACCACCTATCTGGCAAAGAACTAATACCTAGAATCTAGCTCTGTCTTCATCTGTTTTCTGTTGTTTATAACAGAATACCTGAAACAGGGTAATTTATAAAGAGAAATAATTCCTTTCTTACAGTTATGGAGCCTGAGATGTCTAAGGGCAAGGGGCCGCATCTGGTCAGGGCCTCTGGCTGGTGGTGACTCTCCTTAGGGTCTAGAGGTAGCGCAGGGCGTCTCAGGGTAAGGGGGCTGAGTGTGCTCCTGGGCTAGCTCAGTTTTCTCCTCCCCTTCTTATGAAGCCACCAGTCCCATTCCCACAATATCTCATTAAGTCATTAACCCGTTAATCTATTAATCCATTAACACACGAATGGGTTAATCCATTCATGAGAGCAGAGTCCTTGTGATCCAACCGCCTCTTAAAGGTGCCACCTCTCCATACGGCCTCAATGGAGATTAAGTTTCAACAGGAGTTTTGGAGAGGACAAGTATTCAAACCATAGCAAGCTCTGTATTCTAGACACTAACTTGTATATATACTCTCTAAACTCAAGAGTTTAAAAAAAAAAAAAAAAAAAAAACCTCAAACAATTCAATTAGAAAATTGTCAGCAAAAGAAACATGAAAAAACTATTCCCTAAAGAGGAAATACAGAGAACAGCCAGGGAAGAGATGTCCAACATGATTAGCTGCTAGGGAAAGGCGAACTAAACTGCACTGCGATACTATGACGCACCTGTCAGAACGGCCAAAATAAAACAGCAACCTTATGAAATGCTGCTGACGAAGTGGAGAGACTGGATGACCCATCCATCACTGGCGGGGATGTGAAATGGTACAACGACTCTGGAAAACAGCTTGGCATTTTCTTTAAAAACAAAAGGCCGGGCACGGCGACTCACACCTGTAATCCCAGCAGTTTGGGAGGCCAAGGTGGGTAGATCACTTGAGGTCAGGGGTTCAAGACCAGCCTGGCCAACATGGTGAAACCCAGTCTGTACTAAAAATACAAAAATTAGCCGGGTGTGGTGCTGGGTGCCTGTAATCCCAGTTACTCAGGAGGCTGAGGCAGGAGAATCGCTTGAACCCAGGAGGCGGAAGTTGCAGTGAGCTGAGATCACGCCATGACACTCCAGCCTGGGCGACAGAGCAAAACTTCGTCTCAAAAGAAAAATTAAAAAAGGATATGATTCACCGTAAAATCCAGCAATTGCAACCCTGGGACTTTATCCAAGAGAAATTAAAACTTACGTACACACCTAAAAAATATGCATGATTGTTTATTGCAACTTTATTTATAGTACCGACAAAAGGAAACAATTCTTTTGTTCTTGAAAGGGCAAACGATTAAACAAAGTGTGATCCAGCCCCGCCGTGAAAAACTACAACACAAAGACAAAACTCACAGGGTCTCAGGAGCCTTATGCCGAGGGAAAAGTGTCCGTCTCAAACGCCACAAACTGTGGCTCCATGTAAGTGACCTTCCCACCATGACAGACTGTGGTGATGGAGGGCAGTTTGGAAGTTACCGGAGTTGGTGGTGCGCGGCGGAGGGCAGCCGTGTCCACGAGGGCGTAGCACAGGGGAGTGTCTGCGGCGACAGAAGGGGCTCTGCATGGCGCATGGGGTGGTGGCTGCAGGAGTCCACGGGTGTGGACTTCCTGGAACTCGGGGCACATTGTACTGAGGTCACTTTCCTGATTGTCACGTTGTGCTACAGAATGGAAGACGTAACCGTTGGGGGAACTAGGCTCTCTCTGGGCAGTCTTTGCAACTTCCTATGTCAGAGGCGTGTGAACCAGAGCAACTCCATCTTGAACAGGAGCTGGGTAAAATGAGACTAAAACCTACAGGCCAGACGGTGAGGGCATTCTAAGTCACAGGATGAGATAGGAGACCGGCACAAAATACAGGCCATGAAAACCTTGCTGGTAAAACAGGCTGCAGTGAAGGAGCGGCCAAAACCCGCCAAAACCAAGGTGGCCACGAGAGTGACCTCCGCCTGTCCTCACTGCCGCACTCCACCAGCGCCACGGCCGTTTACCGATGCCACGGCAACGTCAGGAAGTTACCCTGCACGGTCTAGAAAGGGGAGGCAAGAAAAATCCACCCCTTGTTTAGCGTATCATCGAGGAATAACCATAAAAATGGGCCACCAGCAGCCCTCGGGCTGCCCTGTCTGTGGAGTGGCCATGCTTTTAACCTTTAACTTTCTTCACAAACTTGCTTTCACTTGGCACTGTGGACTCGCCCTGAATTCTTCCTTGCGCAAGGTCCAAGAGCCCTCTCTTGGGGTCTGGATGGCGACCGCTTTCCTGTAACATCTTTCTGGCCACCACAGAAGGGACTCTAGTGCAGAAACCCCCAACCCAAAGGTTAACTTGGAGTAAGTGGTGGGGTCTGGTAACATCTTTCTGGAGAACCACAAAGGGGACGATACTGAGGAGACTCCCGACCCAAAGGAAACAGCTGCAGCACTGACTGGACGTCTGCGGTAAGTGGTGCGTACCTGCGTAGGGAACGGGAGGGGCTTGGAGGCCCAGCTGAGGGGAGTTCGAGTCCCTCCTAAGACAGAGTGGGTTAGAGGTCCCTCGTAATGCAAGGCAAGGGTACGGACCGACCTTGGGTTAGAGGCCCAGCCTAGGAGGGTTAGAGTCCCTTCTAAGATTTAGGGGGTTAGAGGCCCTCTGGATAAAGTCCCTCTTGGCTAAGAACAGGCTCGGCCCTGCGGGATGGTAACTGCCACTCTCTTTGGATTAATCAGCCCTGCACTCTCTGCTGGTGGCTGTGGGTGAGAGCATTAGGCATGTGCAGGGTCCTGGGACATGGGGGACTTTTTTCTCCCTAAAAGGAGACACTTGAGAGCTGATGGGACGGCTGGAAAAAAGATCCCTTTGCTGCCAAGAAGCCGCTGCCTGAACTCTTCAGTGTCCCTGCGGTGGGAGGGTCCGTCTCTGGCCTCTGTGAGCTGTTCACCTTCCCCAGCCGGCCCCGGGCAACGCCTTCTCTCACTCCTTCCCTTTCTTTCCATTTCTCAGGGCGACCATCTTGCCCAGAGACTGCGTGCTGAAACTCCTCCAAGTCGGAGGTTGGATTACAGATGATGGGGCCCATCTGGGGGCAAATTTCAGCCTCGCCAGTTTGATACTGCATGCTACGCGGCGTGGCTGGTGTCTATGTTCTATCACATGTGTTCTGCTCTGGCCAGAACGACAAAAGTAATTTTCCTTTATGATGCGGCTTGGCCCCCCCCCCAGACCCATGTGTGGCAAGCGGGTCTTAGGGCCGCTCAGGGAAAGGGACCCAGAAGCCTGGCATGCTGGCAAAAGGGTAAGAATTTCTCACCAGTCAGATTTCTGGCCTCTCCCTCTGTGCAAATGGCTAAATGAATGGGAAAAAAAAAAAAAAGTCAGTGTTTAGCTTATCTGTAAAATTTTGATTAGAGCAAAAAAGAATTCTAAGGCTAGGCTTAAGCTGGTGTATTTTGTGCTACGAATTTGTTTTTCTGTGTCAAGGAGTACTTTAGGATAGAACCCGGCCTGGAATACCTGTAACCCTCATTTTCAAGACGACCCCGCAAGCTGGCCGGTGACAAACTTGGCTGCAGTTCCCTGAAACAAACAGAAAACGGAACAGAGTCTCCACCTTGTTTGGGGTCCTTGGGAGCTTGGCCTTTTAACCATGTGGTGGTAAAAAGGGTCTTTGCCTTCGGGAAACAGGAGTTTTAGGGTTCCTGCCACAGTCAGCTCTAATAATCATATTAAAGGGTTAAAAGCCTTTGTAAGCTCCACGTTAACTGCTCTAGAGTCCTGCTGGGAAGAGAAATGGAGGCTCGCCCCTGCTGTAGCTAAGGAGCCAAGGTTTTGCACTTTCCCATTGGTGGTCCTGGTTCGATTCCCCCGTAGGAAGTGACTCATTTCTGGTTTAATATCTGGGTGACCTTGTCTATTCTCTTCTCCTCTGCAGACTGTCTTAAATTTTTCTTTTTCTAAACACCTGGGAGGTTACCTTTGGTAAGTTCAAAAGCCAGAAATATCAGCCATTGGGTATAAGAAATTCTATAAAGACTTTATAAAGACTGCTATGGTTAAAATCAGTTTAATTAAAAGTGGCTATTCAATGGCCGGGCGCGGTGGCTCAAGCCTGTAATTCCAGCACTTTGGGAGGCCAAGGCGGGTGGATCACGAGGTCAAGAGATCGAGACCATCCTGGTCAACATGGTGAAACCCCGTCTCTACTAAAAATACAAAAAATTAGCTGGGCGTGGTGGCGCGTGCCTGTAATTTCAGCTACTAAGGAGGCTAAGGCAGGAGAATTGCCTGAACCCAGGAGGCGGAGGTTGCGGTGAGCCGAGATCGCGCCATTGCACTCCAGCCTGGGTAACAAGAGCGAAACTCCGTCTCAAAAAAAAAAAAAAAAAAAAAAAGTGGCTATTCAAGTTCTAACAGCCTGCACTCCCAGGGAAAAACAGGAGGCACCAGAGACCCCCTTCCTGGCCCTTTTCTTCCAAGGGCTCCACCCGACAGCCAGTAATTCAATTAAAAAAACTTAAAAACTGGCAAATTAAAAATCTTACAACCACTGCAGTAATATTCTGCCTTTCTGTGTAGCTGCATATGTGTTGTGTGTAATGCTTACATTAAAAACTCTAATTAATTGGTTTAAACAAAAATAAGCACTTACATCAAATATTTTGAAAGCTAAATAAAAACTGAAATGTACTTTAGTTCATGTAACTTTAGTAATCCTTGGGAAACAAAAACAGTTTTAATAATTGTTAATTGTTAATGAATTGTTGATAAAATAAAAACAGTCTAAATTACACAGGTCAGATATTAAGTTGGCTAAATGCTTTAAGGTCATAAACTGCTTCTTTAACTTTTAAAAATTGTTCAATTTACTCACATTAAAGCCATTAGATTCCAGATGAGGCCTGGGGACATGTGGAATCATCATATTCCCTAGCTGTCCAAAGATTATAAAGAAATGTTATATAAGAAAGGACCTAAATTCTTGTCCTAAAGTAAAATGTCTGGTTGTTTAAAAGGAGGGATGTTTGGAGCAAGTCACAAAGTCCAAAAATGTCTCAGATGGTCTGTGTACGTTGTAAAAGAATTTGTGAAAGGGAATTTATGCAAGCAATGCCATGCGATTCAAACGCTTCCTAAATGCTTCATAAAACGTGACTGTGATTCGTACTGTAAAATCTGCCTGCTTCTGTAAGATAAGTCCTGGGCTGGGTGGAGCTAGCCACGCCCCTGGCTACCCCGAGAGTCTGCCCTGATCTGCTCTTCTGCCTGGTGAGCCCGAGGGTAGCCCCCACTCCAAGCACACAATTAAAATTGCTTACTCCCCGGGGTTTTCACCAAAAGTAAAAGTCGATAAAAGTTTACATCGTAATATGGAATGGAGACTACTGAAAAAACAGTTTTACCTGTAAGGTATGTAAGGAATATAGAATGTACTTTTGGTAAAAAATTATAAGAAGGCATGGGAATGTGAATTTTTTTTGCCTAAAGGGATAAAGAAGTGTTGTAAATTAGATATAATAAAGCTAAAGGTTTGAACAGTTGTGGAAGGTTTATAAAAATTGTAAAAGAGATTCAGCTGGGCACAGTGGCTCACACCTGTAATCCCAGCACTTTGGGAGGCTAAAGTGGGTGGATCACAAGGTCAGGAGATCAAGACCATCCTGGTCAACATGGTGAAGCCCTGTCTCTACTAAAAACACAAAAATTACCTGGGCATGGTGGTGTACACCTGTAATCCCAGCTACTTGGGAGGCTGAGGCAGGAGAATAGCTTGAACCAGGAGGTGGAGGTTTCAGTGAGCCAAGATCGCACCACTGCACTCCAGCCTGGTGACAGAACGAGACTCCATCTAAAAAAAAGAGAGAGAGAGAGAGAGAGAGAGACAGATTCTATGTGTGGACATTGGTTAAATTAGAGGGGTATTGTGGTATTATTCAGTTTTTCTATAAATTAAACATTGCAATAAAAGCACAACGGGTTTTTCTTAGAGCAAAAATCTGCTTATAATCTGCTCTTTAACAAAAACTTGTAAAGGGTTATAAAAGGTTTATGACAATCTTACCTTATGGTGAAACTGATTAAGATTGGAAAGATCTATTATAAGGTTTTATTAAGAATTGGGTTTGACATCAATAATGCACAAACGCAACAGTGACATTTGGCTTATTGGGTGCAAAAATCCTACAGGAAGCTTTGTCCTGTATAAAATGGTGCTTGGTTTTCTCTGGGAAGTATTTGAATAAAAGTGTTACTGGTATATATTCCAAAATGATGGGAAACTCCTACAGTTCTGATATGACTTAGAGTACATTATCAGCAATAATGTAAAATCATAGTATGCCACAGAGGGAACAAATTTCCTTGTCAATCATTTAACTGTGGCTGCCCTAAAACGTTTTGTCAGCCGCAGACAGTTGTTACCTTGTCTTAATCCTCTTTAAGAGGTGGTTTACAATCAATTATAGAACTCTAACAGGGACGTTTTGTGGTTTTTGTTGTTGTTGTTTTGTTATTGGTTTGTTTTCTGGGACGGAGTCTCACTCTGTCGCCCAGGCTACAGTGCGCGGTGTGATCTCAGCTCACTGCTACCTCTGCCTCCCCGGTTCAAGTGATTCTCCTGCCTCAGACTCCTGAGTATCTGGGATTACAGGCACGTGCCACCATGCCCCACTAAAAGTAGTAAAGGTTACTTTTAGTTTAAAAGTAATCTTTTAAATTTTGCTTAAAACATTGCTGACCCTTTGTTTTGTTTTTCAAAGTCAAGGAAACTTTTATTTTGAGCAATTTATAGCTTTTAACAGTTAAGCATGTATCCTCCTATAAACAAGATTTGGAGCATATTTGTTTATACCTAATTTCTCCAGAATTTGGAAACTGATTGTGAGTATTCTTAATTTATGGCAAATAGTTATTTACGTAGGTGCAACAAGAATCTGTTTTCTTTTGTAACAGGACAAAAATTGGAGAAATTGGTTATTTTGTCAAGGCCTTGACTGGAATAGTGTGCTTTCATTTAGGAAATTAAACTTGACGTATAGAGCCAATAACTGGCCTCCTACCTTGCCTACAGTCGTCCCTGTGCAGGGTTTCTGACCTGTGGTGAGTAAAGAATGTCACTTTCTGACAGGTCCAGAAGCCCCGAGTTGTCTTGGCCCTAAGAGGAAAAGCATTTACTCAACTCATAGGTATTTAAGGGTACAAACCTATGGCTGGAGTCAGCTTTAAAAAAGTCTTATCTGAGATTCCTTATGAAACAGAGTTCCATCAAAGCCAATTTAAAAAGAGCGTATATGAAAAATAATTTTATACAAATCATCAGGCCAAGTATAATAAAGCAAATCAGTTTTACCATAATTTGTCTTTAGTAAAAATGGGAAACTAGAGAGAGAAGTATTATGTTTCAAGAACTATGGTACACTTGTTATTACATTCTAGTCTCATTCATTGTTTGTAAGTTTGTTTCTGCAATTTAGGCTAACCCTGCTTATTCCTGTGAACCAACCAGTGATCTCTGGCTGCTGCTCAGAAACCAGAGGGATGGGCAACGTGAACATCTGGATCAGGGTTCTAATTCTGGGCACATTACAGCCAGCTAACAACCCATACCAGCTTGGTTCCAACAGTTGCCCAGTTCAATAAAAGCCTTCTAATTAAGCTTACTTGGAACAACTTTACTTATTTTGCTTTACTCTTGTGGAATATATTGCTGTTACACTCTTTGTATGGAAACACAGGACAAGCTTACTGAATTTTTTCTTAAACACTTATTAATCTTGCAGACATCACCTTCTGTCAAAACTCAAGAGTTATGAACGCATACTGATGCTTTCTGACTGAGCTCCTCTCTACCCTGAAGGCAAGAGACCCTCATCGTTAGGGAAGAATATCATCACCCCTATTCAGCCTGAACGAGTTACAGAAGATGGATCTCCGTCCCTCTGCAACCCTCAGGATTAAGGGTTCTCTTATAAAAGGGAGGGGGGAAACACCAAAGGCGTGTGGACCAGAGAAACTCCATCTTGAACAGGAGCTGGGTAAAATGAGGCTAAAACCTACTGCATTCCCAGATGGTGAAGGCATTCTAAGTTATGGGATGAGATGCGAGGTCATCACAAAATACCTTAAATACTCATGAAGACCTTGCTAATAAAACCGATTGCAGTGAAGGAGCAGCCAAACCAAGGTGGCCACGAGAGTGACCTCCGCCCGTCCTCACTGCCGCACTCCACCAGCGCCACGGCAACGTCAGGAAGTTACCCTGCACGGTCTAGAAAGGGGGGGCATGAATAATCCCCCCCTTGCTTAGCATATCATCAAGAAATAACCATAAAAATGGGCCACCAGCAGCTCTCGGGCCGCTCTGTCTACGGAGTAGCCATTCTTTATTCCTTTACTTTCTTCATAAACTTGCTTTCATTTTGCACTGTGGACTCACCTCAAATTCTTTCTTGCTCTAGATCCAAAAACCCTCTCTTGGGGCCTGGCTTGGGGCCCCTTTCCTGTAACACCTGAGATTGCACAGAAATTGTCAAATCAAGTTTAGCCCAGAGCCACCTCCTTACATAATTTTAAGTGTGGCGTAAGGGTTTTTCTGCACCTCATGAACTGTAGCAGGTGGAAGTGTCGACAGACCACAGCCAACACTGTGCCAATTGCTGAGTTTTGACCAATCAAATGCAGCCAACTGTTCAAACCGTGTTCCAATAAGGTAAACGCCGAGATGCAGCCCTAGAGCATGTCTGGGCCTCTCTTCCGTGTCTGTAAGTCTAACTAACCCTTTTTCTGTCCATAAATCTTCTGCCCCCTGGCTGCTCGGGAGTCTCTGAGCCTACTCTGGTTGGAAGGTTGCTGGATTCTCAAATTGTTCATTGCTCAATTAAATTTTATTCAGCTTCAGTTTTTCTTCTGTCGATATTTCAAAATAAAATGTTTTCTAAAATCAGAGCTATTTGTAGAAATACAAAAAAAAAAGGAAAATACTTTTTCTTCTGTCAGTTTTTGTGAGCTTGTTATTAGTAATTTATTCAGTTTATCCAAATTTCCAATTTTGGGGCATAAAGTTTTAAGATTTTCTTACATTTTAAATCTCTGTTGATCTTGATTTTTTTCCATTGCCAATACTACTTATTTTAATTTTTTTCTCTTTACTAGTGTTAAAAGAAAAACTTCAGCCAAATTAAATATAAAGAAGTTTGAGCAATGAATGGTTTGCAAATCGGGCAGCCCTCAGAATCACAGCAGATTCACAGAGACCCCAGTGCAGCCACGTGGTGGAAGAAGATTTATAGACAAAAAAGAGGAATGAGGAACAGAAACGGCAGTGAGGTGCAGCACAGGGTTACAGGCTGGCGTTGCCTGATTTGAACACGGTTTGAACACTCGGCAGTCTATGAGTGGTTGAAGTCCGGCCGCTGGGATTGACCAAGATTCAGTTACTGTTATAGACGAATACTCCTAAGTTAGACTTTCAATTCTGGCTATTAAGCTAGGTTATAGTTCATCCACAAGGACTCAGGTATGGAATTACGGAGTCCTTCTCAGGCCACTTCAGTTTGCTCTGACACTAGTCTCACAGAGTTCTCCATGGTACCAGCTACTCCAAAGAAATAACGAATGTATTGATCTTATCTAATGCATACATATTTTATGCATCATTAACTTCTACTCTTTAATTTCCATTCTCTTATTTTTTGCCCTTTCCTGTTCATGCTGTAACTTCTTGTGCTGCATCCTTAGTTCATTGAAGTTCAACATTTTTTGTTTTCTAATATGCGAGGTCTACAATCGCCTCTAAGGCTGCCTTAGATACACGCCATGAACTTCGACATTGAGCCCATTTCTCATCATGTACTTTTTGTTTTCTGATTTTCCTTTTAATTTCTTAGGTGATCCATGGCTCATTCACAAAGAGTTGTTTCCTTATTTCCAAAAAGAGCAAGAGTGTCTGTGCTTTTGTTAATTATTTTCAGTACGATTACATTGTGAATACAGAAGCCGCTTCGTATTATTTCAGTTCTTTAAGCTTTATGGACACTTTTTTTATGGCTCATTATAAGATCAATGTTTGTAAATGTTTGCACATACTTGAAAAGGATGTGTACTCTGTGGCTGTTTGATTCAGTTTCACTGGACTGGGACCTGGATGGCGAGGTGCTGACAAAAGGAAGTGGGGGGCTGAGGGAGGAAGTGCGACTGTCCTGCAGAGAGGAGAGCCCCAGTTCCAGTTCAGAAGGAAGGGGTGGGGACCAGAGGGAAGCCAGGGTGAGGCAGAGAGAGGAGGAGGGGAAAGGGGGAGCAGAGTGCAGTGGAGGGGGAAGCAGTGCTGGGGGACGTGGAGGGGGAGGAGCAAGCAGTGGGAGGCAGCGGAGGGAGGGGGGGAGGCAGCGGAGGGAGGGGGGGAGGCAGCGGAGGGAGAGGCGGAAGCAGCGAAGGGAGAGGGGGAGGCGGTGGGTGAGGCAGTGTAGGGAGTAGGGGGCAGTGAAGGGGAGGAGGAAGCAGTGGGGGGAGGCAGTGGGGAGGGCAGTGGAGGGGAAGGCGGCAGGGGACAGTGGAGGGGGATATGGCGGGGGAACAGTAGGGGGGAGGGAGAAGCAGTGGGGGGGGTCACCTGCTCAGCCTGGGCCCCCTCCTCTGGGCCCTGCTGTGAGCCCAGCCCCTTCCGGGCGCTGCCCCTGCTGGGTACTGGAGGAGAGCGGGGTGTTTGCCCAGAACAGCCCTCAGCCCAGACCCCCTGCCCCCAACCCCCTCACCGAGCCGTCTGGACAGTAAATGCGTTCAGCCCAGGGACTTTGTCCGGTTATTAACCCTCGGGGGTCTGGCCTGTGGCCTTCAAGGGTTCCCAGCAAATTCCCCAGGGTGGGGTTCAGAGACGGGGGGCGGGGGGGCCTTCCCCAGGCGGCCCAGCCTGCGCTCATTTCCAGCCAGGATCAGGCTCAGCCCCAGCCGAGGTCCAGGAGCAGCCTGGAGGGTCTCAAACTCCTCGGGGCTGGGCCCCCAGGAAGACGTGCTGGGGGTTGACTGAGGGGGCGGAGGGGTAGGGGCACCGCGGGCCCAGGCCTGGCATGGCTGCAGGGTTTCCACCACCTCGGACAAGGTGTGAGAAGGTCGGAGGCACCTCGGAGGGCGGGGTGTCAAGGGGGGCAGAGGCTGTGGATGGGGGAGGCGGCGCAGATCCAGAGCCCTGAGATGGGCCTCCGCTCCTCTCCCTCCCCTTCCTTTCCCTTCCTCTCCCTCCCCTTCCTTTCCCTTCCTCTCCCTCCCCTCCCCTGCAGGCCTCCCCACTGCACCTCTCACCACCCAGCCTCCCTCCCCCAGGCTTCAGGAAATCGAAACGCAGCCCGCTGGGCTCCTCCCGCTCTGCCCCAGGCCCGGGGCATAAGCAGCTCCCTCCCTCTGCTCCCTGAAACCACCCGTGGTGGGGGGGCCGGAGGGCGGGCGGAGGAAAGCGTCAGGTCCACTCTCCCCACCACCCGCAGGAGGTCACGACTGCCTCTGACCTCAGTCTAAACGCAGAGCGGAGCCGAGGGAGCGCTGGGCCCAGTCCCAGATCCCAGGAGGGCCAGCGGCTTCCCTCCGGTCCTCAGTCTCCCCCTGGGAAACGTGGGAATGACTGCGCCCAAGTCTCAGTGTGGTTTGAAACTTGGAAACCTGTGAGCTCACCTGGGAAGCGAAGCGGAAGGCAGAATGGAAGTGCGAACTCGCATTGCAGCAGGAAAGGCCTCCAAAGAACCGGCGCCGCCCTGGGAAGGAAGGGGTCACTCAAACAGCGGAGCTCCCAGCAAAGAAAATCCTTGCCCTTTTGAAGGCTTACAACTCTACAAATGACGTGTGAACGGGTCTCAATCCACGAAGCGACACGGGGACTGACTTAGGTGGGGTCCGATCGCGCTTAAGTGAAAACAAGGCCTTCCGGAGAGCTTCCTCCACACCATGCAGTGATCTGCAGCTTGGCTGCGGTTAGCAGTGGGGGTCTCACCCTTAATCTGGCTGGCTTCCAACTTCCCCTTTCCAGACGCAATGTAGAAGTCTAGGGGGAGGGGCTCCCAGAAGCTGAAGAGGATTAAGGCTCTCCTTCCTCAGCACTGCCAGTGTCAAAAGGCAAAATTATCCCAAATTTAAATTCTAAGTGGCATTTCTTTGGCAGTCTAGAATCAGGCAGCCCCTCCCTCTGCAAGCCAGGAGCTGAGCAGGGGAGGCTGGCCTTACAGAGGAGGGGCTGATGGCAGCAGACAGAACAAAAAGCGCATGTATTTCTGTTACTGTCCTTACAGGGTTAAAAGCAGAGGCGATTTTCCGTTGCTGATTCAGGCTGACCGGAATCTCCTGCTTGCAGGAAACGCTCTTCTCGGGTTCAGCTCCATTGCTCCATTGCACTGAGTCACTCCTTCCTTGTTGGGCCTGGTCCCTGGGCCCTGGGCAGGAGCCCAGTCTGAAACAGTGGCCTCTGAGACTCTGTTCAACACCAAAAATAGAGCATTTGTTACACGATGTCCCTGCCCTTGCCAGCGTCCCCTGTGGCTCTGCGCTGTGCTCAGGGTCCAGTTCAGTTTCCTGGCCTTGGCTTTGGAAGCCAGGAGCCCTCCCTGGTCTGGGGCAGCTTCCTCTCAGGAAAAGCCCGCCAGCTCCAGCCCAGTCCCCCAGTCTCATTTCCCCTCCCGCGGGGCTCTGGCACCTGGAGAGGAAGCTGCTGCCCCGGGTCTGCTCCTCCTGCTGCTCCCACCCACCCACCCTTCATCCCCTTCCTCTGCAGCTTCGTGGGGGGCCTGCTGCCACCTCACTGAGTAGTGAGAACTAAGCTCTGACTTTTTATCTTGCCCAAATTCCTTTCTAGGGGGTCTGGCGAGTCATGCCCTACAAACCACAAATTCTCATCAGACGGTTGTTTTTGTTTTTTCCTTTTTCGTTTTTGAGATGGAGCCTCGCTGTGTCGCCAAGGCTGGAGTGCAATGGCATGATCTTGGCTCACTGCAACCTCTGCCTCCAAAGTTCAAGTGATTCTCCTAGGCCTCCTGAGTAGCTGGGATTACAGGCACCTGCCACCTCGCCCGGCTAATTTTTTGTATTTTTAGTAGAGACGGGGTTTCTGCATTGTTATAAGTAAAATTTCGATGCCACAGAAGAAATAGCACTTGAAGATAAATCCTCTGGGCAAGGCTGTTTACTTCTATAGGAGGGTGCGGCGCACGGGTGGAGCAGTGGTGACTGCACATTTAGACGGTGGGAAAAGGGGAACTTATTCCCCTACCACTGTGTCTAGGCTTAGACCGCGCAAGCTAGACTACGCCCGGTTGGCTATTTTAAAGAGAGCAGGGTCCTAGCTGGAGTGGCAGTGTTGGTGGTTTGGCGGGAAGGACAGTTACGGACAGGTAGAGCCGGTAGCCAGGGGTGACCTAGGTCAAAGCAGGTGACCAGAGCAGGTGACTGAAGCAGGTGACCGGAGCAGGACGGAGGTGGGGACGGGGGAACAGATAGAAGCCATTGATTAGAACTGGGGGAGAAGGTTGTTTACTGAAATACAAGGAAGTTAAACTTTAAAATGGAGGACAAATCACTGAACACAATGACATACTGATTCTTTCAGGAGAATTTAGAGCTCATTGCATCCATTACCATGTTGGGCAGGCTGGTCTCCAACTCCACCTCGGCCTCCCAAAGTGCTGGGATTACAGGTGTGAGCCACTGTGCCCGGCCCAGATGGGTTTTATTTAACCCTGTATATCATGACTTACTTTTCAATCTGACTCTGGCAAAACAAGGGAAAAAATAAATATGTCTTATCCCAAAACATATTCCTTGCTATACCTTGAAATCACCCTGCAAAGTCTCTTGTGGGAAAAATCCACGTTCTGTGGAGAATCTCCTTCCCCCTGCTTTTCCCTCATTTCTTTCCAGATTCAGGAGATAATCAACTAAAATCCAGGCAACATTTTAGGTTTGATAAGAAACATTTTACAACCTGCTCTATCTCTGAAGTCCACTATCTGAGATATTCCTCTGCACAATAAAACTTCGTCTTCACAATCCTTTATCTTAACCTGAACATGCCTTTCCATTGATCCCAGGTCTTCAGATAAACGCAACCAATTGTCAACCAGAAAATGTTTAAATTTACCTACAGCCTGGAAATGCCCCCCGCCACCCCAGGCCCCTGCCGCTTTGAATTGTCCACCTTTCAGAACCAAGCCAGTGTATTTCTTAAATGTATGTCAGTGATGTCTCACGCATCCCTAAAATACGTGGAACCAAGCTGTACCCCACACACCTTGGGCACATGTTCTCAGGACCTCCTGAGGGCTGTGTCACGGGCCATGGTCCCTCATATTTGGCTCAGAATAAACCTCTTAAAATAGTTTAGAGTTTGACTCTTTTTGTCCAGTAGGATACAGCTAGAATCTGGAAGGCTCCGGAGGACAACAGGTATCCACGCGTCAGTCAAGGAAAATGATGAGACAAGTTTCAATCATTTTAGGAGATTTGCCGGAGTTCAGGATGCATTGGGGAGACAGGTCCATGCCTTTCTCTGAAGATGATTTTGAGAGGTCCAAATTTAAAGGAGAAAGGGCAGGCTATTGAGAAGCACATAGTTTTCACATAAACAAAAAGGGCAGAGGAAAAATGTGGGGTCTGCATTTTACATAAGATGACACAGACAAAATGGGGTGGGGAGCAGGAAGATGTGCATTTGTGCCTGAGGCAACTGCACCTGTAAAGAGAAGCTATCAGCTTGCATTGCCAGCAGTGACATTTTCACAGCTCACCAGGAATTTCCTTGTGGATAAAATACGGGGGAGGCAAGTAGCCTTCCTCCCATAGCTATCTTACTTAGGAACCAAAATGGGGAAGGAGGTTTGCATGGCCCAGTCCCCAGCTTGACTTTTCCCTTTGGCTAAATGAGTTTAGGGTCCCACAATGTAATTTCCTTTCACAACCGCCTCACCGCCACCCCGGCTGGGGTCTGGTGCCTCCCTCCCTCCTGGGTAGCATGTTCATCCTGGGTCTATGTGCACTCATGGTGTGTGTGTGTGTGCACGCACACCCCCTATGGAACAGACACAAAGGCTGTGGGAAGTAGAAAAGTTCCTTTTTAAAGTTGCCATTCTTGTTAAATCATAAGTGTGCTAATAACTCTTTGTTAAGCCCTATCCTACGTAGCTGTTAGACACGCCACCCTTACAGGCACGTAGCACATTCTACGTCCTTGTACTTTAACCAGGGTATCTGTGCTGGACGTGCTCACAGGCCTGTCCCAGCTCTCCACTGCTTTTACCTGTTTAGAAAAGTTGTAAGTTGTTAGCCAATCGGGTTTTAGTTTAGATTGTGAGGTCTGGTTCCGGCCAGTGGAGATCAGACACAGCAGTGAGGATGACCCCAAATGCTTAAGGATAAAATTTGTGTGTTTTCCTTTGTTCTTTGTACTCTCGTGGCATGATGGCTAGTGAGGTACCCTTCCTGCAGCCCAGGAAGTAAAAATTGCATTGCTGGAAGATCCTTTGTCTCAGTGCTGATTTTTCTTTGTGGCACTGAGCATCTATTTCCAACATCCGTTACCCGTATTCGTGGGAAATAATGCTTCAAGGTGATGCTTCAGTTGCTCCGCTGCAGAATGTCCCTTTGTTGGCTCGCCCTGGCTGCTGCTTCCTCAGCCATCCCCTACTTTTCCAAAAGTGTTAGTGAAAACTCCTGCGGACTTTTCTTCCATGTGTCAGGATACAGCCACCACTCCCCTGGCACCCACTGGCCCCTGGATTAAGTGACAACCTCCTCCATCATCTCACTGTACCCAACTGGTGGCCCAGCAAGTGGTGCTCTAGAGACAGAAGTCAGCTCCTGTCCCTCCTTCCTCCGAGGCCCATAGTGGCCTCTCTTCAGGGACAACAAACACCTGCACCCCCTCACACCCAGCCCCCACCTCCGCAATTCTGGAACATTCCAGATGCACTCAGCAGAGGCCACTCTCTCTTCCTCTCCTGGATGCTCTGCACCTAACTCCCCCATGACCAACTTCTCACACCCTTTTCTGTCTTTGCCCAAATGCAGCCTTTCTGGGGACCCTGCCTGGCCACCGTCCTGAAGAGTGCAGCCTCCCACCCACTGTGCCCCGGCCTCCAGCTCCACCCCTCCTCCTCTCTGTGACACTGTGTAGGTCACTCACTGCTTAGGGTCTTCATGTCTTGTCTCTTTGCATTTATGGCTAAAGTTGCACTATGGCAGGGAATTTTCTTAATGAAGTTGTCCAAGTAGCTAGCATACTGCCTGCTAAGAAGGAGGTGTTATGCTAAGTAAGCCCTGCACGGGTCGGTGACACTGCCCTCAGGAGCAGCCTGCCTCCCGAAGAGAATAGCCGTGGCTTGCAGCTGGGGGGCGAAGCCACGAACACAGGCAGCCACGTGTGCTCACTTCTGCCCACATCCTAGCCTCACAGAGCCCCGACTCAGGCTGCCGCATGCAGCTCTCCACAGGGACACTTTGGAGACAGGACAGGGCAAGCACCAGGTCCCCTGTGTCTCTGTCTGAGTCACTACGGTCCTTAAAACAGAAATAACCTTAGTCCTTGCCTTTTCTTGGGCCTAGGAGGACACCTGCCAGGGTTAGTGACCATGCTTCTGGGGTCTGTAACCAGATGCACCCTTACACCCAGACGCACATGTGACTCTGCTTCAGTGTAACTTCTGCACAAGTGTGATGTGATTTCACACACACTGAGCCCCACTGTATTCCAGCCGTGCGATGAGACCGTGTGCAGCCATGTTGCAGAACCTCTCCAGAGGGCGCCCGGGCTGGAGGCCTCAGGCTGTGGTCCTCAGTGAGCCTTCTGAAGAAAACAAACTTTAATTCTTTAAAAGGCTGATTTATTTTCTTTAATTGACACAAGTATTGGGAGAAAGGACAGGATGATTTTCCCACCTCCCCGACATGACGTGCCAAATCACTTTCCAAGCAAACTTTACCATTTTATATTCTCATCGTTTGAAGGACAGTCTTTAATCTCACACTCATTCTCACTGTGCATTTTAATTATACAAAGTCTTTGCTAATCGAAGGGTTAGCATTTCATCCTTACCATCTTCAAGTATGTTGTGTGTAAAATTTTTCTTTTTGGAGCTGCAAAGAAAAAATCAGTTCTGGGACAAAGGATCTCTCAGCAAAGCAATTCCTTTTACTTCCTGCAGAAAGGGGAAGCAATCTTGCCATGAGAGTACAGCAAACAACGAAAAGGCAGACATATCCATCCCTTATGCATTTGGGGTCGTCCTTACTGCTGTGTCTGATCCCCGTTGGTTGGAGTCAGACCTCACAATCTAAACTAAAACCTGATTGGCTAACAACTTAAACTTTTCTAAACAGGGAAAAGCAATGGAGAACAAAAAGGAAGTCCAAATAAGGAAGGGGCACAGGCTGCGAGCTGGGACAGGCCTGTAAGCACGTCCGGCACAGGGATCTTGGTTAAAATACAAGGACACAGAATGTACTATGTGCCCATGAGCATGTCTCACAGCTACATGGGATAGGGCTTCACAAAGAGCTACTGGCAAAAAGCAAGACGGCTTTGAAGAAGGTGTTTAAGAACAAACTATTATTTTTAACACCTACGAATTTTTCTTAAACAAAAAAACTTAAATAAGAAAATTCTCTGCTGTAGTGCAACTTTAGCCATAAATGCAAGGAGACAAGAAATGAAGACCATAAGCTGTGAGTGACCTACACAGGTCACAGAGGAGGCGGGGTGGAGTTGGGAAAAAAAAAAAATTTCTTTTCCTTTCTTAAAGGAAACTTTGAAGAGCAACTTTTCTACTTCTCACAAAGTACAAGGATGGCGGCCTCCCAAGAGCTCCGGGACAGGCCCAGGGACGCCCCTGCCCTGCACTGGCTCCAGTTCCTCTGGATGTCCCATGTCCACGCCCCGTGTCCCGTGGCCTGGGTTCTGTGTCTGCACTGCTCCTGGCAGGTCTATGTCCCCTGTGGCTGACCTCACACCACAACCCACTCTGCCTTCACAGTCACCTCTTGTGACCCTGAGACCACAAGCCGCATTCCCTCCCTTGGTGAATCTACTCTCTAACCGTCACCCACTTTTCTGGCCCAGAAGGGGTTGTGCTGCCAACCTCTTTCCCATCTTCGATTCTTGGCACCAGCAGTGGCCTTGTGGGGGGCGCTACTGTCAGAGGACAAGCTATGTCCCTTCTTGGAGACAAACCCCAAAGCACACTGAGCTGACCCCTGGCTTTGGGGCTCACCAGGGCCTGGCTGGAGATGGGCACAGGCTCTTGACCCCTCCCAGGCTCTGGGTCTCTTGCAAGCGCTCACACCTCTGAAGGCGCTGGGTGGCTCCTTCGCTGCCTAGTGCGTGTGCACACAGCACTTATGGGCCAGACCCGGCAGGCAGAGTCATGAAGGAGAGTGAGCACTGCCCCTTGTGGAAGGGACACTGGGGGGGGAGATGGACCATGAGCCAATGGGCAGAGTCAGACGCCATGTGGCAGGGAGAGCACTGAGGCACATGGGGAGAGGGGTTGCTTTGGAGGCTTCTTCCTGAAATGAGGGAAAGAGGGCATCCTTTGCTGGCCTCTGGCCAGAAACAGGTGGATATCCCAGGAGCAGGTGCAGGCAGCCTTACAAGGAGCTTACAAGTGACCTGCAGCACCCAGGGGTTGACAGGAGCTAGGAGCCCTAAGCAAAGTGAGAGCCACCAAAGGAAGGGTGGTTGCCAGCCCCAGGGTGGGCCTCGGCATTCAGGAGCAGGACGAGGCTCTGTGAAGGCAGCACACCAGGGCCCGGGGTAAAGACCTGACCTCAGCCTCATCTTGGCTTCCCCAGGGCAACAGGAAGTCCAGGCCCCGCCACAGAGCGATGACCATGACCACGTACAACAGAGGAGGAGAGAAGGGAGAAAGCCCCTTCCGTGGAAGCCACGGCCTCCACGTCTGCTCTGAGCTGAGTGCCGGCAGATGCGTCAGGGCCTCCCTCCTGCTCCTTCCCCCTGTCCCCTCTCCGCCCACCTGGATCTCCTTCCCACAGTGTCACAGTCCTGGGTGGCTATCCTAGATAGGTGTCTCCACCTGCTGTTGTCAACTAAAAACAAAGAAAATCAACACTGTGGAGCAGAATAAAAAGAAAAGGTATTTTAATCAGGATCTTAGAAATGGCAATTTTGGAGAGGGGATCAGTGAGCAGCTAAACTGCGTTCCATCCAGGTGAGGTTGGGCTGGGCTGAGGCAGGTTTTCTGTGCATCTGCACATCTGGAAGGTGTCAGTACAGCCACGACAGATGGTGGCCAGTAAAGTGGCTTGTGGTGGTCCTGGCGGATGGCCAGCCTATTCCCTGCGGCTGTCTCTCCAGGAGGTTAGCGATCAGGCCTGGTGTAGAGTTGAAACCCAATGCAGCTGTTCTTAGGATCTGGCCAAGTTCAAAATTCCATGGGTATGCATGGGACCAGGGTCCACCCCCGCCTGCCCTCCCGGCCCCTTTGTAGTGTGAACCCCGAAAATTCGAGACAGGTCCCAGTTAATTTAGAAGGTTTATTTTGCCAAGGTCGAGGACGCGCCGGTGACACAGCCTCAGGAAGTCCTGACGACATTTGCCATGGTGGTCAGGCACAGCTTGGCTCTCTACATTCTAAGGAGACATGGGACATCAAGCAATACATGTAAGAAGTACGTCAGGTCCGCGGGGGCTCAAGCCTGTAATCCCAGCACTTTGGGAGGCCGAGGCGGGTGGATCACGAGGTCAAGAGATCAAGACCATCCTGGTCAACATGGTGAAACCCCGTCTCTACTAAAACTACAAAAAATTAGCTGGGCATGGTGGCGCGTGCCTGTAGTCCCAGCTACTCAGGAGGCTGAGGCAGGAGAATTGCTTGAACCCAGGAGGCGGAGGTTGCGGTGAGCCGAGATCGTGCCACTGCACTCCAGCCTGGGTAACAAGAGCAAAACTCTGTCTCCAAAAAAAAAAAAAAGTACGTCAGGTCCATCTGGGACAGCACACAGCCAAGGCAGGAAGACCCGAGGCGGGAAGAGGCTTCCAGGCTGTAGTAGGTGAGGGCCAGGGTTGCACTCCTGAGTTTCTGATTAGCCCTCCCACAGGAGGCAGTCAGATCCACGCCTATCTCTGCGAGCAGGGGCCCTATGGAGTTCTCAGCTCACCTTTTCTCTTCAGCTCAGTGTTTCGGGCCAAGGTTTATTTCCTTCCACAGTAGAGCCTCTGACATAACCACTGCATCGTGGGTTTCCTTTTCCCACCCTTGCCCAGGACTGTTGGGCAGAGAAGTGTGTGAGAGGGTGTCCCAGTGGGCCCTCTTGACCCTGTGTGAGCTGCAGCCCCCTGTCACCATGGGTGTTAGGAAATACCCCGGCTTGGACAGTGACGCCTTTGTCTATCTGTCTTGAGGAGCCCCAAATAGCCCCGGGTGGTCTAGGTGCCAAGTTGAATGGAAGGGAGCATGACCAACATGCCTTTTGACTCCCAATCCCACCCGGCCTCACGCCTCAGCGATGGCGCACAGCGACCCGGGGAGGACAGGCAGCCCCGCCTCTGCCCCAGGCTCTGCACTCTCACCTGCTAGCACTGTCCGTTGGCTGCGGGCTCAAGACGTGTCCTGCCCCTGAAGGTAGCACCCGTCAGGAGTGCCTCCTCGCGGGCACTGCGCAGTCTAAGCAGGCCCCTTTTCTAAGGGAGAAGCCTTCTCAGAGCAGGCATTTGGGAAGGCCCCTGGAGGCCGAGCCCAGGCACAGCTGCTGCTGCACCAAAAAGGAGGAGCTTCTGGAGGGTCGCAGGGTGGACGGGCGCCATGGCAACGCGTGGGGCAGGCTGTGAGCCGCAGAGACAAACTGGGGAGTTCTAGAATATTCCAGCAGAGCAGGCAGATCCACCAAGCATGAAGCCAGTTGTGGGAGGATGGTTCTCAGCCTCCTCTACCATGAAAGGCCTAAATTCGCCCAGCAGCTGTCGGGCTCCTCAGAAGAACGATGTGGGACGAGGTACGCTCATATGCAATCAGAACTGGCAGAGAGTTCAGAGGACTTGCTGGCCACAGATCAGTACACACAAATTAATTGCATTTCTGCATGCCAGCCACTAACAATGAACGAAATGAAAAATCTTTAATGTACGTAAACCATACATGCACGACATTATGAATATCAAATACCCAGGGGAGGATGTGAAGGAACCACCCCCCCCAAGAAAGTTACCGCACTTTTGTTAAGACCTAAGTAAATGAAGATATCAGTCATGCTCATGGGTTAAAAAACTTTGCTTCTTGATTTGTTTAATTTTTTTAATTCATTTTTTGGAGACAGAGTCTCATTCTGTTGCCCAGGCTGGGGTGCAGTGATGTGATCTCAGCTCACTGAGAACTCCATATCCCATATTCAAGTGATTCTCCTGTCTCCGCCTCACAAGTAGCTGGGTTTACAGGTGTGCACCACCACACCCAGCTAGTTTTTATATTTTTAGTAGAGACGGGGTTCACCATGTTGGCCAGGCTGGTCTCGAACTCCTGACCTCAGGTGATCCGCCCACCTCAGCCTCCCAAAGTGTTGGGATTACAGGTGTGAGCCATGGTCCCTGGCCAAGACTTTGCTTCTTTAAAGCATTATGTCTCTCTGGATTGTTCTTTTTTTCTCTTTTTTTGTTTTTCAGAATAATACAGTATCAGATGTTTTAAGTGTATGGGATCAACAGTACAAATGAGCAATGGCAGCACTCAAATCTTAGTATCATGCATATTTAATATACCCAATATACACAACAATGAAGTCATTTTCTACTTTGGAAACTTTGTAGAAGTAGTTTCCACTTTAGCAAAGACAAAGCTCATATGAGCCTACAGTAAGTTTTAGTTCTCTGTTCACATGCCAAGGGACAAGGCTGAACAATAAAGTCATCCTTTAAAAATGTCTGTGAACCAGTACAACTTTCTTTTCTAGTTTTGCAGGGCAATGGCCACTAAGGAATATTTAAAGGCCAAAGAATCCAGCAGCAATGAAGTTAATTAAACAAGGAGACTAAGAAAAAAACAGTCCAATAGTAACAATTCAGTGTATCTGCCACCACAATCAAACCAGTGTAAACACCTTTAAAGCACAAATATTAAATGTAGTACAATGTTGTATTGTGTCTAATGATACCAGACATCTGATGCTTTATGTAAAAAGTTTCTTCTCTCTTACCCAGGACTTTAAAGCAAATCCAAACACATACTGTAACTCAGTGCTTCGGAAAACGTATCCACTGCAGAAATGCCCACAGTAAGCAATGCTATCTGGCAGTATGGTAACGTGAAGTATAAAACAGGGAACTAGATCATTTTTATGTCAAAGCTGAAGCAAAATGCAGAATGGTGAGCTCATTGCTTTAATAATCCATTGTAACTAGGAAGTGCCGCCTTCAGAATGTTCATTCTGTGTTTTTAGTTGCCTGCTACCTGACACGTGCTGAGCTAGGTGCCGTATGAACACTGAAGAATAAAACAAAAAAGGTTCTCTGCAAAGGAAACAGCATTAGCCCAGGAAGTACTCAGTATATCCCCACAAATTTAATCAAAAACGGTTTTTGAAAGAGAAAATTTTTTCCAAACAGGTAACTTTCTAAGTGCACGTCTACGGGCAGTCAATTTCAGGGGACCGTGGATATTTAGAAACATAAAATTGCCAATTGACTTTCTCAGTTGATGTTATACTTACTTATCAACTGCACTTCCTGGGTGCTTTTCCCAAAAAGTACATTCTTACAGGTCAGGGTCGGACTGGCAGACCCCAACCCCACGAGGGATGAATAAATTCACTCAGACACAGAATACAGTGGAAGAGCGGGCTGGGGTGGCCGTGGCCACTCATCCGAAGGCATTAACAGCTGCCGGCCTTAATGCCATCGCCAGTATTTTGGCTTTGTGTGTCTCAGGTCCCACCAGCTGACATCCTCCTATAAGCCCCCCACTGCGGCTGCCTTTCCTCTGATTGCCCGCATTGCTTGCTGGCAATCCACCTGAGCTTTTCCATAAGCCAATTGCAACAGCAAGATATCAGCAGCCTGGGTGTGGCTAATCTGTCTCTTAATTGCCTGGGTTGATCAACTCGACAAACGGCTCCTGAGGCCCTTGTGAACCATTTACAAAAGATCCCTGCTGACCTCCGCTTTTGGGAATTCAGTCCCAAGCCCTGAGAGCACACAAAGCCACTTGAGCAAAGGCCTGGGGATCAGAAGCTAGAAGTTGCTGCACAGGGACATGGGGGCCCCTCTCCCGGAGCACCGCAGCTGTTCTGTCCTGCCCAGCCGCCTGATTCTGGCTGGCTTGTTGTTTGCACAAGTCATCACATTCTGCCTTCCAGAGGAGGTGTTGGCTGGGCTCCAAAGTGGTTTTAGCTAGCACTGACAAGTCGCATGCGGTCATGTGGAAGCTGTCTGCCAAGGCTTCAATCATTGCTTTTGTAAATGGGCTAGTGGCTCCATTTTCTTTAATGCGTTTTCTTGCTCTTTATAAGCATTAGAGGAAACAGGTTCGTGCCCTGTCCATCCTGCATTACTGGGCAGGCATTTTGAGAAGCTGAGGTGGATGGATCACCTGAATTCAGGAGTTTGAGACCAGCCTGCCCAACATGGCGAAACCCCATCTCTACTAAAAATACAAAAATTAACTGGGTGTGGTGGTGCGAGCCTATAATCCCAACTACTCAGTACTCCGGAGGCTGAGGCAGGAGAATCACTTGAACCCAGGAGGCAGAGGTTGCAGTGAGGCAAGATGGTGCCATTGCACTCCAGCCTGGGCAACAGGCACTACCTGAATTTCTTTGGCTGTCCTTTCTGCTAGTGCTCAATTATTTGCAAGAATTAGAGTCAAAAGAGTACGTCATGCCGTCACATCAAATGGTCACCTGTAACAGCCGCCAGCACTCCACCAGCTTCAGTAACCATGCCAGCTCCTGAGATGCCTCGGCCATGAATTCTCATTTTATAACCTGCCTCTGCTCCTCCAGTTACCAGCAGGCACATGTTAACAGCCGCTGTTCCAACACTCCAGATCCCGTGAACAGGAATTGCAGAAAAACTGTTCCGTGTCGGAAATGTTGGAAGTAAAAGTTCGGTGTTGCCAAGAAAACAAACACTCAAACAAAGACGTTCTCAGCAAGGCAACGTTTACTTCTGCAGAAGGGTGCCGCTCACAAGCCTGCTTGCCACAAGGCCACCCCGAACAAAGAAGAGGATGGCTTTTTATCCCAAACGCATGAGGCTCTATCACTGAGTCCGGTCTCTGTTGGCTGGAGCTGGACCCCACAGTCTAAGCTAAACCCAATTGGCTACCTAAATAGGTAGAGGCGATGGAGAACAAAGAAGAGAAGAATTGGCTTGCGTGGCTTGCAAAAAAAGGCTGGGAAAGCAATAACATGTACAAATCAGGAAGGACATATATGCTGGAAGCTAAGACATGTCTGGGCATGTCCAGGCCTGCCCTGGCAGATCAGGGAACAAGTGGGTTAGGCCTTTTAAACATCAAAGAACAGGAAGACACAGCATGCTTTATTTGAGGAAGAACTTCACTGTATCTGTCAGGAAAGAACAATTCTTACAGCCTCTGGCGTTGTGGAAAAGCCCAGCTTAGTCACCAAGAGTGATCTGGTAACATCTTCTTGCTGTAATATCTGTGATTACAAAAGGCACCTTCCTTCCCTGACAGTGTGTGTCTTCTCTTCCACACAACTATGGAACGGAACGAAGCCAGTTTAATTTGCAACAAAGCCAGCTGAAACAATGACAAAAGGAAATCTATGTACAAAGCCAGTGGTTCCATCTACAGGGTCTGTGACCCATGTGGGGTTTCTGGTCAAGATGCCTCTCCCCCCAGCTGCCAAAGATTCCTCACCAGTGAAACTGTGACATGGCTACTTTTCTTTTATGAAAGAGATGGGCATTCTTCAGCCTTTCGGTTGGCAGTAGAATGTACCAGAACTGCAGTATGTTCCAGCATCACATTCCTCTCATTTCTTAGCACCTCGCAAACCACCTCTCCAGCTCCTCTTGCTGGAGTCACTGCATGATCCACCCTTTCCCACCAAGGATGAGCATGTTCCCTGGCCGAAGGGCCTCCGTCTCGTTGCCGGCCCCATATCATCAGGCTGTGCTCTTTGGACTGATCATTTTTAGTGAAATCCCAACTGGAACTCACCAGTTTGGGTTCTGGTTTTTTTGGGGGAAGGGAGACTGTGTGTCTGTGTATCCACGTGTGTATATTTGAGCTTGATTCATTAATTCAGAGAGCTTTACCTGTGAAGGAGGGAAGGAAGGGCAGAAGAAAGGAAGGCAGAATGGACAGGGTGGAAGGAAGGAAGCCCAGGGCTACGCATCCTGCATCCCCAAAATCTCCTGGCAGCCGGGGAGTGACAAACGGGAGCAGGTGCTGGGAAGACGTGGAGAAGGCAGTATTGCCTTCAGGGTGGGGAAGGGCTCCTGCCTTCAGAGTGGGGAAGGGTCTTCTCCCTTCAGGGCAGGGAAGGGTTCCTGCCTTCAGGGTGGGGAAGGGTCTCCTCCCTTCAGGGCGGGGAAGGGTCTCCTCCCTTCAGGGTGGGGAAGGGCCTCCTGCCCCGACAGCACTCTGATGACTTGAACATGATAAAATTAAGAGCGTTTCTTGACCCAATGGCCCCTGAATGACCCAGAGAGATTTCAGAGCAGGCAGTCAGAGTCCCAGAAGCAGATAGAAGGGCAGGCCTTCTAGTGGGGCACACCCTGGGTGCATCTGAGGGGATGAGAGCACGGGGGGGGGGGGGGCGCGCCTGTTACTGAGGCTGCCGTACATGGTGCTGCAAACCTTGGGATTCCACTGGCTGAGTCTGAAGTCCAGTCTTGGGTGTGGCAGGCTCCTCTGACACCGCGGGGCCGTGTCCTCACTCTCCCCAGCTCCCACTGCTTGTCAGCAATGCTGGGCACCTGGTCTGCAGACATGCTGGCCCTCTCCTCCCCCTCCTCCCGTGGCTGCCTTCCCTGTGTGTCTCCCTCTTTCCATAAGGACCGTAGCCATGGAGAAATTAGGGCCACCCTACACCAGTGTGACCTCGTTCATCTCCATGAATTCCATCAGCAAGGCGCTAAATTCACAGGGACTGGGGGTGAGGACCTGGGCCTGAGCTTTGAGGGTGCCATTCAACAGGAAGAAGGAGGCTTCCTGCCGGCAGGGGAATACCGTGTCATCCTGAGGGCAGGGAAGCTGGCTTTCTCACTGCCCGAGAAGAGAGGACCAGAGGTGGAAAGGGAGACCGGGACCCAGCCACTGCAGCTGGCTCAGATGAAGGCACGGGTGTGACCTCATGGTCTCAGTAGACAGACAGGAATAAACAGATGGGGGAGGGGAGCTCTGGGCAGTCTGGCTCCCAGACACTCTGGAAAGCAGCCCGGCCGAAGGCTGTGTTCTGAGGCCTGGCTCCAGCCCTGGCCTCTCAGCCAGGCAGCACTGGAGCAGGGTCCAGCACGGAGGCCTCAGGGTGCAGGGACACATGGCCGGGGCTCGGGGCTTTCCTTCCCGTCCCACCCCTGCTCTCTGGGGCTCCCATGCCTCCGCCTCCATCCTCCAGGACACAGGCACACCATCCCCAAACCCAGTCCCTTCTCTAAAAGTGAGCCCCCTCACCCACAGCCTTCAGACTTGGAAATTCTGCAGTCACACCTGGAAGTTGATTTATGGGGAGTGGGGATCACTGGAGCCAGGTCACAATGACCAGGCAATGCTCACACCCGGGGTCTTTAAGAAGACATCTTTAACAAAATCCTTATTTTCTTGGTTTACAAAAATAATACACATGCTTGCAGAAACCCTGGGAAGTATGGAAAAGAACCGAGGAGGAAGAGGAGGGACCAGCCATCCTTCGTCCAGAACACGAGCAGTGAGTGCCCCAAAGCCACAGGAGGCGGCCGATGGCTGAGCCACGCAGGACACGCCGGCACGGAGCGCCCAGCTGCTGGAGTTGACCAGGGAGCAGGTGCAGCAGGTGCCCTGACACTGGCCTTCACGCCAGGCCCGGCTCCACCCTCACCTTGTCACCACTCAGGCGGGAGGCACTGGCCAGAACCAGGGGACGGGCAGAGACGTCTGCGATCCACATTTTCCAGGAACAGCCCATCACGTGTTGGCATCTGGAGGATGATATGTCCTCTAATTCACCTTTCACCAAAGCCACTTCCCCATGGGGGCGTGAAAATGCCCCCCTACATGAGTCGTTTCCCCAAACCATGCGAGTCAGCTCACCTCTTGTAGCTGCAGTTCCGTCTTTCTAGTTGTTCTTTTATCTGTGGGCTAGACTAGGCTGTGGCTGAATCTGCAAACCACGTTTGCAACAAAAGACAACAACTCTCCCAGCCCCTGCCGCCCCCCGAAGGCCCAGGAGCCCTCCCAGCTTCAAGCCCCCCATGGCCAGTGGCCTTGAGAAGCTTGTGTTCAATGAGACTCCAGGACTCACTGTGCAGTGCTCACAGGGCCTTCCACTGGCTGTTGCCATGGAGTGAAAACACCCATGGACCAAGACAGTCCCACTGACAAATGTTCCACACAAAATCCCTGCGGGGATCCCCACACACCCTGGCACAATCAGCTCCCCAGGGGAGGGGTCCACATGGTGCCCTGCAGTCTCCTGAGCAGAGCAACTTGGAGCAGACAGTCACCACTTTCCTGCCTATCTGGACGGTCACATTTCTTGCAATTCTACCACGGGACATCGCCTCCGAGAGCCACATGCTGCACTCTGCAGGAACTAGGTGTCCAGTGCCTCAAGGGGGGGGCAGAGGACCCTCTTCCAGGTGGGAGAGCCCACTCCATCCTGAGGGACACGGGTGACCAGAGCACCACTCCTCCAGCCCCCACTGTGCCTTCCCAGAGAGAGGAGCCCCTCCATCCTAGAGCCCTTCAAATCCCCAAATGTGCCTCCTGGAACCCCAAGAAATCACCAGAGGTTGGATCTGCAGGTCTCTGGGACCAGGTAGGTCCCTTTCTCTCACAGGGGAGGAAACCGCGGTACCCAGGCTGATGGGGTGTGGCCGCTGCACGTCCACCTTAATTTTCCTTAGCTAAAGACGGATTCCTCCTAGAAACTGCGGTCAGGAGAGGGGCCAGACAAGCTCACACACAGGCCTTCCCGCCCTGGAACCGAGACGGAGGCCAGTGAGATTCACCTCGCAGCGCGCTGATGTCCTCCAGTCTGAGAAAGGCGGGCAGTGGTCTGGCTGGGATGGGCTCTGACGCTGACGCTGGCCAACCCAGACCCCAGACATGGACTAAGCCCCAATCCTGAAGCTTGAAAGAATCATGTAGATGAGGAGCAGACAGCAGGGTGGGCTATGGCGGACAGCAGCGCAAGGGCCGGAAAGACGGGGCAAGCAGGAGAGACACCCTGGGATGGAGACCAGCACAGCTGCAGGGGTGCGGCGGGAGCAAGGCAGCCTCTCCCCACCCAACGCCACATGCCCTGGTTGTGTGTCACTGAGGTGAGGACATCAGCCCACCTGTCCTCCAGGCAGCAGGAACAGCTGCTCTGGGAGCAAAGCGGAGGGCCAGGTGATGGGACCATCTGATAGGAAGAGGGAGGGGACAAAATGAGGGTCAGAGACAGCGGCCTTCTCGTGTGTCTGCAGAGCACACACTCAGTCCACTGTGCTGTCGTAGCTGGAAACAGCTGCAGACGGCATGGAACAAATGGACATAAAGACGGGAAGTCGAAGGAAATGTGAGAAGCTAGACCACAAAGTCATAAAGCAAAGGAAATCTGATTCCACAGCACAGAACTTCGATGGAGGAGCTAGAACGCAGAAAGCCAACCTTAGAGGCGTGGAACCCCATTTAACAATGGAGAAGATGTCACCTCCCAAGGCAGGCATACAATGTAAACAGGTAAGGATCTGATGATGCAACCTCAAAATAGATTAAGAAAACTTAAAGCTGGGCGCGGTGGCTCACAACTGTAGTCCCAGCACTCGGGAGGCCGAGGTGAACGGATCACTTGAGGTCAGGAGTTTGAGACGAGCCTGGCCAACATGGTGAAACCCCGTCTCCACTAAAAATACAGAAAAATTAGCCAGGTGTGGTGGTGCACACCTGTAATCGCAGCTACTCGGGAGGCTGAGGCAGGAGCATCGCTTGGACCCGATCTCAGCCCACTGCACTCCAGCCTGGGCGACAGGGCGAGACTCTGTGGAAGAAAGAAAGAGAGAAAAAGAGAGGGTGTTCTTCCCTCAAAGAATGAACACTTGACAAAATTACATGGAGAAATGGAAATAAATACAAATGTCGTGAAAAATATCAACTGGTCTCTTTTAATGAGTAATAAGGCAAGTGGATAAAAAAAGATTTAAGATTTTAAAAGCACAGCCAAGAAAATGAGCCAGCGAACGTGGATAAGATCAACAGCTGTATACGATATTTTGTTTTCTGTACAAATGAAACAAAAAAGCTGGTCATCTCCCAAGTGATAAAGCAAGTCTCAGAAAATTTCCAAGAATACAAATCACCTAGATCCGGTTCCACAACCACAATATATATAAAGAAGGTAGGAGCTAAAAACAAAATGCTTATAAGAAAATTTCCACAAATTTGGAAACTAAGAAATGGAGAGGCTCAGGAATAACTGAAAATCACAATAATTGAGTGAGAAAACTCACGGAATGGGCTTATCTGCTGATTTTAAGTGGTCAAGAAAACATTTAAATACATTGTGACTGAAAGGTTCTCAACTTGGTGAAAAGCATCAACTTGCAGATTGAAAAAGCTCAACGAACGTCAAAAGCAGGATGTACATAAGGAAATTCACAGTTAACCACACTACGGTTAAACTGCTGAAAACCAAAAATGGGGGCAAACTATTAATAGCCAGCAATAAAGCACATCTTACATTTGGGGCAGCAGTGAGGAGAATGTCAGATGCCTACTCATAAGAAACATGGACACAGGGAGGGGAGCACTACACACTGGGGTCAGTTGGGGGGAAATAGGGGAGGGATGGTGGGGGGTGGGGAGCTGGGGAGAGATAGCAAGGGGAGAGATGCCAGATGTAGGTGATGGCGAGGAAGGCAGCAAATCACACTGCCATGTGTGTACCTATGCAACAATCTTGCATGTTCTTCACATGTACCCCAAAACCTAAAATGCAATAAAATAAATGGGAAAAAATAAAAAAAAGAAACAGTGGTGACCAGCGGTGATAAAACAACATCTTTAAAGTGCTGGGGGGAAATTTTGCCTATCCAAAATTCTGTATTCAACAAAGTAGCCTTCAAAACCAAGGAAGAGGCTGGGCATGGTAGCTCACACCTATAATCCCAGCGCTTTGGGAGGTTGGGGCAGAAAGACTGCTTGAGCCCAGGAATTCAAGACCAGTTTGACCAGGATGGCAAGACCCTATCTTTTTTTTTTTTTAAGGATAAAATGAAAAACTTAAAAAAATTATTTTATTATTTTTTTAAAGACAAGGTCTCCCTCTGTGGCACGGCTAGATACAGTGACACAATCGCACCTCATCTGGCCTTCAGCCTCTGGGCTCAAGCCGTCCTCCTGCCTCCACCTGCTGAGTGGCTGGGACCATGGGCAGGTGCCACCATGCTCCACTAATTTTTAATTTTTCTAGGGGCAAGGTTTCACTACATTGCCCAGGTTGGTCTGAAACTCCTGGGGCCCCAAGAGATCATGAAAGAATAAAAAGCACTGAAAACGATGAATATGCACATAAATATAAAATACCATGTTTCTTCATTTTATGAAATTTTCTCAAAAGGCAATTGGCTGTTTGAAAGTTATAAAAAATAATACAGTAAAGTAGAATTTAAACTTTCTGTGAAAATGAAGAATTGACAGTAGCACAAAAGGCAGGGGTGGGTGTGTGGAATTCAGCAGCTGTGAGCTACGTTCGAGGGGCGTGCCGTGGACAGTAGAGAGCACAGGGCACATGTGGAGGGGAAGGGCTGAGTGGTGTGATGGTGAATGCCAAGTGCCAACCTGACTGGACTGAAGGATGCAAAGCACTGGTCCTGGGTGTGTCTGTGAGGGTGTTGCTGAAGGAGATTAACATTAGTCAGTGGGCTGGGAAGGCGGGTCCACCCGCAATCTGGTGGGCACCATCTAGTCAGCTGCCAGCAAATATAAAGCAGCAGAAAAACCTGGAAAGGAGAGCCTGGCCTTGCATCTTCCTCCCGTGCTGGATCCTTCTGTCTTCAGTGTTGAGACTCGGACTGGCCTCCTTGCCCCTCAAGCTTGAGACAGCCTGTTGTGGGCCCTTGTGATTGGGTAAGTTAATACTTAATAAATTCATACACACACACACACACACACACACACACACACACACACACACTATTAGTTCTGTCCCGCTAGGGCACCCTGCCTAATAGGAGTGAGGAGTGCAAAACAATATAAAATTTACTCTACACAGTTTGTTAAGTCAATAGCCTGAATTTTTATCCCTGGAGCAGCCAATGCAGAGTATAATGACAAGTCAATGGAGGAAATGAAATGAAATACTAATTATTTGCTTAATACCAAAGGAAAAACAAAAGGAGCATGGAGGGACAAAACCGGAAAGGACAGATGGAAACAACACCAGGAGGGCAGATGTCCCCACGGCCACACCAGTGAACGCACTGACTGCAAACAGACTGAACAGTTCAGGTTTCCAAAGCGGAGGTCGTCAGACCGAGGGCAAACAGCGAGACCCAAATGTGGGCCGTCTCTAAGAGGCGCACTTGAAATACAGAGGCACTGTGATACAATAAAGAGATGCCAGATGTAGGTGATGGGGAGGGAGGCAGCAAATCACACTGCCACGTGTGTACCTATGCAACAATCTTGCATGGTCTTCACATGGACCTCAAAACCTAAAATGCAATAAAATAAATAAATGGGGGAAAAAAAAAAAAGAATGTCTCTGGTCTTTTTCCCCAGCTGAAGTTCTTTCTTTCAAAGGAAGGAATGACCACACCAGACACATCAATCATGGGATTAGAGGGTTGGGACATTCAGCTCCTGCCCCAGCCTCTCAGAGGAGAAGGCTGAGTTCCACCACGTGACCAACAGTGTACAGTGGGTCACACCAGTGTGAGGAAGCTCAAGTGTTCATTTGATGGGTCAGCTAGGCTGGTCCACATTCCCCAGGTATTTGGTCAAATACTAGTCTAGATGTTACTGGAAACATATATTTTAGACTTCTGGTAAAGTAAATTATAGACTTCTGCTTTGTGGGTGGGTGCTCAGCCAATCAGTAGAAGCCTTAAGAGAAAAAGACTGAGTTCCCGGAGGAAGAAGGAATCCTGGCTCCAGGCTGCCTTGACTGAGACATCAACCCTTCTCTGGGTCTGCAGCTTCCCGCACGCCTCGCACGCTTCAAACCTGCCAGCCCCCACATTTGCATGAGCCATTTCTTTAAAATCAACCTATACATAGGTAGATACATAGACCTCTATATATAACATAAAAACCATAAGATGATTATGAAGCTGAAAAATTCCTACTGTCTACTGACCTGGTCGCTGTTGTAACGTCACAGCACAACTCATTGTGCTAAAAATGCAAATTAGGGTGGCTGCTGCCAAAAACACAGACCAGAGCAAGCGTTGGCAAGGATGCGGAGAAACTGGACCCCACACAGCCGCTGTCACGTCACAGCACGGCCCGTTACTCGTGTGTGTGACGACGCTGCTGTGAACGGACCTGCCGCACTGCCAGTTTTATACAACACAGCCCAGCACGTACGATCATGTCCAGTAAATGAATTCAGTGAACCCTGCATGTACAGCGTTGGAAAGCCTACAGAAGGCCTGTGGTCGCCTGTCACTCACTGGCTCACCCAGAGTGACCGCCCCTCCTGCCAGCCCCACGCATGCTAAGTGCCTTCTATGGGTGTAGCATGTTTTATCTTTTCTCCTGTATTTGTACTGTTTCTGTGTTTAGTTATGTTTAGCTTTGTAAACACGTGCCATTGTCATAGTTACCTACGGTGTTCGGCACAGTAACTTGACGTCTGGGTTTGTTTAGCTTTGTAAACACGTGCCATTGTCATAGTTACCTATGGTGTTCGGTACAGTAACTTGACGTCTGGGTTTGTAGCCTAGAGCAATGGGCTTCACCATGCGGCCTGGGCATAGGGTGGGCTCTGCCGTAGAAACCAGGATGGCAGCTCCCCACAGACTTAAACATAGGATTACCGTAGGATGCAAAGATTGCACTTCTGAGCGCCTACCCCAAAAACTGAAAGCAGGGGCTCAAACAGATGCTCGTACCCCCATGTCCACAGCGATATTAATCGCAACAGCCAAAAGGTGGAAGCGGCCGAAGCATTCGCTGCGATTCTGACGGGGATGATACAGAACCTTGGATTGCTCTGGGCAGCACTAATGTCAGTACAATGTTAAGTCCTCAGTCCAGGAGTGAGTAAGCAAAACGTGGAACATACGTGTATACAATTCAGCCTCCAAGAGGAAGGAAACCCTGGCACCACTGTACCATGGGAACCCTGGCGACATCGTGTGAGTGAAATCAGACACACACGCTCTTAACCTCCCTGAACTTCATGCCTAAAAGTGGGCAAAATGGCAACTTTTATGTTCTGTATATTTTACTACAATAACAATAAATTACAGGCCGGGCGCGGTGGCCCAAGCCTGTAATCCCAGCACTTTGGGAGGCCGAGGCGAGTGGATCACGAGGTCAAGAGATCAAGACCATCCTGGTCAACATGGTGAAACCGCGTCTCTACTAAAAATACAAAAATTAGCTGGGCATAGTAGCACGCGCCTGTAGTCCCAGCTACTTGGGAGGCTGAGGCAGGAGAATTGCTTGAACCCAGGAGGCGGAGGTTGCGGTGACCGGAGATTGCACCATTGCACTCCAGCCTGGGTAACAAGAGCGAAACTCCATCTCAAAAAAAAAAAAAAAATTACAAAAGGTACACACACAAAAGTCAGCTCCAAGGTTTCTGGCCCTGTCCCAAGTTAGATGGGGGTAACACGCACCGGGGTGATGTGACTTAGTGAGAAACTTAGACCCTTGGACCAAGAGGCTTGACCCCAGGTGTGGCCCAAATCACCCCAGGGGTCTGTCATGGAGGCCCAGAACCCAGCGAGCCTGTGCTCTCACCTTTCCTGGCTTAGCCTTGGCTTTGGTCTGGCCTCCATCTCTGCTGGGCATTGCTGCTGCCAGCCTTGTCCGAGGCCTCCCCTGGGCGCCTCTGCTCTCGGAGCCCCTCTGCTTAGTGTTCTCTCCTCTGCCTGCAGGTCTTTGCTCCTTCAGTCTTGGCTGATGGGGTTGGATTCGATCCTCCTCCTCTAGAGGTGATGTGGCTGTTCTCACCCTGGATCTGATCTTGTCCTTGGCCTTCATCTTGACTCTCTGTCTCAGGACACTATCCCCTTGGTATTCAAGTCCAGGCGTCCTCTGGTTCTGCACGCACACCCGAGCCTGTGTGACCGACTGCCATCCCCCTCTGCGCTGCTGCTGCAGCTGTGCATACAACACACCTCCTCAACAGCAAGACCACGGGGCGAGGGCTCGGGAGGCGGTGGGCTGTGCGGGGAGTGAGGGGCCCCTGGACCCAGGCCACTGGCAGGGCTCCAGTCCCCACCTGACTGCCCCTCACTCACCGTGGCTGAGGCGCGAGCCTGTGGGCTGGGATGCTGCTCTCTCGTGTCTGCTGGAACTGGACAGAGAGACCGGGGCCTGGGCCAGGGGACCTGGGTTCTAACAGCAGCTCTGCCATGTCTCAGTTTATAATTTCTGGGACTGAGAACAGGTGTTGAAAGCGCCATATTTGGGGAAGGGGGCAGTTGGGATAGTTGCCCTGGGGTGCTTCCTCTGGCCTGGGAAAAAGCCATCTGGGAGCACAGGGTCTGACTGGGGGCCTGGCTGTGTGCTCCCCGCCCCTTGCTGTGCTGCCTCAGCAGGTGCCTGCCTCTCTGGGCCCCAAGGCTGCCTGGGATGCCTGGGAGCCTGAGGCCTGCACAGGCTGATTTAGAACGTCTGAGGCACCACCCCCCAAGGCTTCCAGACTCTGAAAGCTGGGGGTGGTTTGTGGAAACTGAAGAAGGAGTCCCTGCTAGGCCGAGGGAATGCGTGAGAGAAGGGGATGGTCCCTGGGGAGGAGCAGCATCCGTAGGTCCCAGCACCCTCTGTCCTTTTCCCTTCACAGGCCACCCCCGGCACAGACCAGAGCCTCGGGCTGTACAGGATGTGAGGAGAGGAGGCAGAGGCAGGGGACAGGGGGGAGCACAGACAGTGGACAAAGCACGTGGGGAGAAGCAGACAGAGACAGATGGAGAGATGAGAGAGCGCCAGGGAGAGATCTACCCGAACAGTTGTGAGCCTGATGTCTCAGAATGGAGTCACTCATGTCAAAAAGCATTAAGCTGGCCGGGCCCAGTGGCTCACACCTGTAATCCCAGCACTTTGAGAGGCCAAGATGGGTGGATCACATGATGTCAGGAGTTTAAGACCAGCCTGGCCAACACAGTGAAACCCCATCTCTACTAAAAATACAAAAATTAAATGGGCGTGGTGGCAGGTGCCTGTAATCCCAGCTACTCAGGAGGCTGAGGCAGGAGAATCGCTGAAGGTGGAGGTTGCAGTGAGCCGAGATCACGCCACTGCACTCCAGCGTGGGCGACAAGAATGAGACTCCATCTGGAAAGAAACAAAGCATTAAGCCGTAGCGATGCCCTTTCCCTCCCTCAAAGGGATAAGCAAACTGCCGACCCAGTGGTGAGAACGGCTGCTGCGGGCACCACGGAAACCTGAGAGAAGCCCACAGAGAGTGGGCGCCTGGGCTGAGGCAGTGACCAGTGGCTCAGGCCATCCCAGGGGGCCAGTCTGCCCCGGAACTCTTTCAGCCTTGCAAAAGGTCTGCCCAAGAGAAACGGCAACCTCACTGCCAGCTGACCTGACGTCTCAAGAAACCTGGGACTGGCTACCTGCATCGCGAGGGCACCCTTTCTATACCTGCATCGCGGGGGCACCCCTTTCTATACCTGCATCGCGGGGGGACCCTTTCTATACCTGCATCGCGGGGGCACCCTTTCTATACCTGCATCGCGAGGGCACCCTTTCTATACCTGCATCACGGGGGCACCCCTTTCTATACCTGCATCATGAGTGCACCCCTTTCAATACCTGCATCATGAGTGCACCCCTTTCTATACCTGCATCATGACTGCACCCCTTTCTATACCTGCATCGCGGGGGCACCCCTTTCTATACCTGCATCGCGGGGGCACCCCTTTCTCTACCTGCATCGCGGGGGCACCCCGTTCTATACCTGCATCGCGGGGGCACCCCTTTCTATACCTGCATCATGACTGCACCCCTTTCTATACCTGCATGAGTGCACCCCTTTCTATACCTGCATCGCGGGGGCACCCTTTCTATACCTGCATCATGAGTGCACCCCTTTCTATACCTGCATCGCGGGGGCACCCCTTTCTATACCTGCATCGCGGGGGCACCCTTTCTATACCTGCATCATGAGTGCACCCCTTTCTATACCTGCATCATGAGTGCACCCCTTTCTATACCTGCATCGCGGGGGCACCCCTTTCTATACCTGCATCATGAGTGCACCCCTTTCAATACATGCATCGCGGGGGCACCCCTTTCTATGAATTGCCTGCATGTGTTGAATTATTAGTTGTGTGATTGGGGGGTTATGAAGGCTTCGCCAGAAAACGTGAATTCACACATTGCTAACTGGCTACTGAGTCACTGTGAAACCTCCTCCGCTGGCTTAGTTTGCTCTCAAGCCACCCCGTGAAGTTCCCTACGGTGGTTTGAACACCCGGAAAGGCTCTGACTCACTGGCACTCCCTCCCATCTCTGTCTCTCCTCTTCTCTCTGTGTCTCTCTGTCTCTGTCTCTCTTTCTCTCTCTGTCTCTCTGTCTCCACCGCCCGCCCCCGCTTCCCTCCGTCCAGTCCAGCACCTGGAGGCTCTGCCTCCCTGGGCCCGGGAATTCTTTCTCCCAGGCCCGTATCTCTCCTCTGGTCACCGCACCAGACTCCATCCAACATTTACACTTTCGGACCAGGAAGAGAAGCCCACAGGCAGGCAGCGGCCACTCGGCCCCAGAGAGACCTCTGGAGTTGGGGCTTGCAGAGGCACCACGGCTTTGTGCCACCACCTCTGTCTCCCGAGTTAGATGGGACCTTCTGACTCGGGAGACAGAGGTGGCGGCCAGGAGCCAGCAGAAAGGGACCCCGGCGGCTCCCTCACCCAGTGTGCCCGGCAGCGCCTTGGAAGTGTTCTCTGACTCGTGTTTTTGCCTCGGAGGGGCCTCCAGGCCACACCATAAAGCCAGGCGGGGGTGCCCCTCACTGCAGAACTGCCAGGACGAGGCGCGCCAGCAGCCGCCCAGGACCGGCCGCAGGGCAGGCTGGCCTTCGGCAGACACAGTGGCAAACACCCAGAAGAGGCCGACCTGCGGGGCGGGGGTGGGGCTGGGGAGTGGGAAGGGCGCGTCCGGACTGGTGAGAGCGGCTCGGCTCGGCCTCCGGGAATTCGCACAAAGCCGGGTTTGCCTGTGTGTTGGGAAGAAGGAGGTTGGATGTTGGCGGCAGGGCAGGGAGGGAAAACCTGGGCGGGACCCCTGACCACACCACGGCGAAGGGGGCCCCGGGCATTGTCACTGCCAGGAAGACAGCCAGGCCCTGCCCTCCTCCGGCACTCTGCCCAGCGCCCCACGGGCACCCCTCAGCCCTGCCCCCCACGGGCACCCCTCA
>NW_022436943.1:65603120-65660143 GCF_009761245.1 Sapajus apella
CCCCTCAGCCCTGCCCCCCACGGGCACCCCTCAGCCCTGCGCCCCAAAGGCACCCCTCAGCCCTGCCCCCCACGGGCACCCCGCAGCCCTGCCCCCCACGGGCACCCCACAGCCCTGCGCCCCTCTGGCACTCTGCCCTGCCACTCTGCTTCCTCGCAGCCTCCTAGAGGACACACCCTTCCTGGTAAGGGCGGGACTGACCCCGGAAACAGAGAGCGGAGACCGACGGGCCCGCCTTGCATTCCCCGGGCGGGGGAAAGAGGGGGGCTCAGTACAAATGCTTGGGCCCACTGGGGAACAGGCTCCAGAGGCGGGTGCGCCGGGGCCAGGCTGCAGCCAGTCAGAGGCCACGGGGTGGGAGCTGCCGGCCGGAGGAGCGCGCGGGGAGCTGGGCCGCGCTGCGGGAGCCGCCCGGAACCATGAAAGCCGCCTGTCTCTTCCTGCTGGCGTCCCTGCTGTGCTCCAGGCGGGGTGAGTGTGCGGGGCCGGGGGCTGTCCTGGGGGCCGGGGCTGCCGTGGGGAGCGACTCCTGCTCGTGAGGTCGTGAGGGGCCCGTCCTCCGGGACCCGGGTGGCAGGAAGAGGCCACAGCCCCTGAGGAGGGGCCTGGAGGGGGTGCCGGGCGGGTGGCTCTGCCTGCCCGGGGCCGGACCCAGCCTGCCTGTGTCTGCACCCCCAGCCCTGAGCCTGCAGTGCTACAACTGCGATGCCGACAAGGAAACCAGCCAGTGCAAGGTCTCCTCGTGCGGCGGGGTCTGCTTTAAGGGCGACTTGGTCCTGACGGTGAAAGGCAGCGGCGGTGAGTGCTGGCAGGCCCGGGGCGCGCGGGCGGACCTGGAAAGAGCCCTCTGGGGATCGGGTCGGGGGCTCTGCCCCAGGGCTCCCCCGCCTCGTGGAAGGAGAGGGGCTGTGGCAGAGGCCGGTGTGCGTCACCCCGCCCGCCTCGTCACCAGGCGTACCGAGGGGGGGCCCCCGGAGCAGGGACTTGGGGCTGGGTGGGTGGGCTTCTGATAGGGCCGGCGGCCGAGAACCAAGCGCCAAGCCTAGGTGGAGAGAGGGGGGCGAGGGGCCGGACGGGAGGGCAGCGGGACCAGGGCTGCCAGGTCAGGCGCCTTCTCTCTGGCCCACAGAGAAGGTTACCATGGGATTCAAGAGCTGTGCTCCCTCCTGCGATGACGCCTCAAAGACCCTACAGGCGTTCCGGCCGGAGGGTCTGCCCGGGTTCCCCGGGGGTGGGGAGAGCGTTCTGAATTCGGAGGTGAAGAACCTGGCCTGCTGCGACAAGGACCTTTGCAACGGGGCAGCCAGGGCCGGGCGCAGCCTCGCGGCGCTGGCCGGGGGCCTCCTGCTCAGCTTGGGGCCCCTCCTCTTGGCGCTGCTGTGAGGACCCTCCTGCGACTCAGGCACCACGGGCTCCTCCAGAAGCTTTAAAGGGGCCTCGCCACGGTCATGAATTCCACCCAGGACGCACAGTCGTAGTGACCTCACACTAGCTCTCTCTTGCATGCACGCACACTGGCACATGCCCATGCGTGCGCACACACACGGGGTGCCCACGGTGTCCACAGCCTCAGACCCTAGAGTGCTCAGCAAACACAGGCTGTGCTGGAGTTCATTCCGCTCTGCCGCCCAGTGCGGGCAGGGGAGGGGCGGGCAGTCCAGGCCGCTGTGCTGACCCCAGCCGCTGCTGCCACCCACCTGCCCAGTGCCCTGCCACCTGCCAACAAGCGCGCCAATCCCGCAGGGCCGTCAGTTAATCACTGACCTAAGATCCAGGGCCCACAAGACCTGGCTGGACAGGGGCCTCTCGGAGAGCCCCACCTCCGGCCCTTCCAGCCCAGCTCCTGGCAACAGCACCGCAGGCAGGGCAACAGAAAATAAACGCTTTCCAGCAGCGGCTTCCTGCTCTGTGAATGTCCTTCCGGTCGAACAGGGGTGGGAGAGGGGGCAGTGGAAGTGGTGGGGTGGGGAGTGCAAGGGTCTTCACCTGTGACTTCAACCAGCTTTTCCTTCAGCCAGACAATCCCGAACGGCTAATTCTTGGGGACAGAAAGGAAGGCTAAGCGCATGGCCAGTGCCAGGACCCAGTCTGGAAGGTGGCCCGACTCCTCCCACCAGGAAGCAGCCTCTTCCTCTACGCATGCTCTCTGCAGTGCCTCCCAGGAGCCCCACCCGGCACCTCCACAGGCCAGGCATCCATCTAGGTCCCTCCAGGTGGTGGCTGGAGTGCCAGGAGCCCCCTCAACAGAGGCAGGTGCCAGCCCAGGAGGGGTCTCTGGCCTGGTTCCCTCCCTCATCCTCCTTCACGCTTTCTTCCCTCCAAGCCTCTGCCCTGTGGCCCACACTCTGGGTCTAGAAACTCCCCCAGCCCACAGGAGCCCACTCCTCCCTGTAGGACAGGGGTGACCAGAGCATTACCTCCTGAGCCCCTTCCCACAGCACCTTCCTAGGGAGAAGAGCCCCCTCCCTTCCCTCCTTATGGCCTCTTGCCCTTCCAACCCCTGAATGTGGCCCCAAAAGCCCCAAGGGATCACCAGAGGTGGGGTCTGTAGGTCCTTGGAGACCAGGGAGGGGCATTCCCTTTACAGATGGGGAAACTGAGCCCTGTCCTCGGGCTGATGGCATGTGACCACTGACCATTGCACATCCAAATTAACTTTCCTCAGCCAGAGACACACATCCCACGCCAACCGCGGCAGGTCGGGACGGACGAAACCACCAGAGCAAGGGTAGCTGTCTCCCCAGGCAGTGGCTGGGAGGCGGGCACAGAGCCTGTGAGGTGGTGGGGGCTGTGAGGGGGCACAGCTCCCAGGGTGGGGGCCTTGGCGGTAGGAGTGGCTGGTCCCAGGCTGGGTTGTGACCCAAACTCCTCTGGGCCCAGCTTGTGCTTCCAGGCTCTGCCCTGCCCTGCCCATGAGGAGTCCGAGGAGCAAGGAGGCTGGGGCTGGGGCCTCAGGGTTGTGGGCATCCAGGCCCAGGAGCCTCCCGAGGACAAGGAGCCCCTGCTGTCATCCCTGCGCCAAGGCCCCCTGGGATGCAGGAGAAGGCCCGGCCATCCTGTTTCTAGTTCTCTCCAGGGTCTCCTGGTGGTTCTGAGGAAGAGCAGCCGGGTCCTAGGGGACCACCCATGCCGGATCCTGCTTTCCCGCCCAGTAGTTTCCATGTCCAGCCCTGATACTTTTAAGAAAACCAAAACAGCACTTTGGCAGGCTGAGGTAGGTGGCTCACCTAAGGTCAGGAGTTCGAGACCAGCCTGGCCATCATAGTGAAATCCCATCTCTACTAAAAAGAAAATACAAAAGTTAGCCAGGCATGGTGGCGCATATCTGTAATCTCAGCTACCCTGGAGGCCAAGGCAGGAGAATCGCTTGAATCCAGGAGGCGGAGGTTTTAGTGAGTAAGGTCGCACCACGACAGAGTGAGCCCCTGTCTCGGGAAAAAAAGAAAGACAAGAAAACCAGAACAGACAGTTTCCAAAACCCAACCCCTCAGGCCAAGTACTAGATTTCTCACATTTCTGAAGGTGGTGCCTGCCCGAACCACCTCTGTGGGGAGCCACCCTCAGTGGGCCTGATCCAGCCAGGGCACCCCCATATGCCACGGCACCCCCCATCCCACAGCACCCCCTATGCCACGGCACTCCCCGTATGCCAGGTCACTCCCCCTATGCCACGGCACTCCCCCATGCCACGGCACCCCCCATCCCACAGCACCCCCTATGCCATGGCACTCCCCTATGCCACGGCACTCCCCCATGCCACGGCACCCCCCATGCCATGGCACTCCCCCATGCCACGGCACCCCCCATGCCACGGCACTCCCCCTATGCCAGGTCACTCCCCCTATGCCACAGCACTACCCTATGCCACGGCACTCCCTTTATGCCACGGCACTCCCCCATGCCACGGCACCCCCCCATGCCACGGCACTCCCCCTATGCCACAGCACTCCCCTTATGCCATGGCAGTCCCCGTATGCCGGGGCACTCCCCTATGCCAGGGCACTCACCCTATGTGCAGAAGGACACCAGGGAGCCAAGGCCACCAGGACCTCTCAGACCAGGAGCAACTAACTGGCAGTTCTATCTGCAGACATGGGGTTCTGCAATAGTGCATGTGGAGCATGTGCTGTGTGTGGTCATGTGAGTGCATGTGGAGCATGTGTGTGCTGTGTGTGGTCATGTGAGTGCATGTGGGGTATTTGTGTGCTGTGTGTGGTGTGAGTGCATGTGGAGTGTGTGTGTGCTGTGTGTGGTCGTGTGAGTGCATGTGGGGTATTTGTGTGCTGTGTGTGGTCATGTGAGTGCATGTGGAGTGTGTGTGTGCTGTGTGTGGTCGTGTGAGTGCATGTGGGGTATTTGGGTGCTGTGTGTGGTCGTGCATGTGGAGTGTGTGTGTGCTGTGTGTGGTCGTGTGAGCACATGTGGGGTATGTGTGTGCTGTGTGTGGTCGTGTGAGTGCATGTGGAGTATGTGTGTGCTGYGTGTGGTCATGTGAGTGCATGTGGAGTGTGTGTGTGCTGTGTGTAGTAGCGTGGGTGCATGTGGAGTGTGTATGTGTGCTGTGTGTGGTCGTGTGAGTGCATGTGGGGTATTTGTGTTCTGTGTGTGATCGTGTGAGTGCATGTGGAGTGTGTGTGTGCTGTGTGTGGTCATGTGGGTACATGTGGAGTGTGTGTGTGCTGTGTGTGGTCGTGTGAGTGCATGTGGAGTGTGTGTGTGCTGTGTGTGGTCGTGTGAGTACATGTGGGGTATTTGTGTGCTGTGTGTGGTCGTGTGAGTGCATGTGGAGTGTGTGTGTGCTGTGTGTGGTCGTGTGAGTGCATGTGGGGTATTTGGGTGCTGTGTGTGGTCGTGCATGTGGAGTGTGTGTGTGCTGTGTGTGGTCGTGTGAGCACATGTGGGGTATGTGTGTGCTGTGTGTGGTCGTGTGAGTGCATGTGGAGTATGTGTGTGCTGCGTGTGGTCATGTGAGTGCATGTGGAGTGTGTGTGTGCTGTGTGTAGTAGCGTGGGTGCATGTGGAGTGTGTATGTGTGCTGTGTGTGGTCGTGTGAGTGCATGTGGGGTATTTGTGTTCTGTGTGTGATCGTGTGAGTGCATGTGGAGTGTGTGTGTGCTGTGTGTGGTCGTGTGAGTGCATGTGGAGTGTGTGTGCTGTGTGTCATGTGAGTGCATGTGGAGTGTTTGCATGCTGTGGGTACAGGATACGTGAATGCATGCATGTTGTGTGCATGGCTGTGATGTGTGTTCATGCTGTGGGTTTAGTGTGTGCATGCTCTGAGTGGTGTATGTGCATGTACGTGGTGTGTGCACGTGATGTGTGTGCATGTGGTGTGAGCACATGCATGTAGTGTCTGTGTGCCTGAAGTGTGTGTGCATGCATGTGCTGTGTGTGCATTTGGTGTGTGCACATGCTGTGGATGGCACGGGCCCGGGGAGGAGACATGCAGACAGGCAGGGCAAGCACAGACCCGCGGAGGGTGTGCTCCGGCAGCCTTCTGATTGCTTTTTCCCCATAATTGGCCTTTGCATCCCCCCCACTGGCTGCCCCACTTCCTGGGACTTGGAGCCCTGGCAGCAGAGGAAAGGCAAAGGTCCCACTGGCCCCCATCCAGAGGGCCAGGATGGGACGGGGGCTTCACAGGCACCCAAATTCTGCTGAAGGTGCCAAGCCCCTGATGGCAGCACAGGCGAGGGGGCTGGGGACACAGTGGGTGAGGAGCTTCCACCAGCCCAGCCCATAATTCATAGATGTGAGTTAAAAGGCCCCCTCCCTCCACACCTTGGTGTTTACAAGACAAAGCTCTTCCTGTGGGCCCGGGAGAGGCTGCTGGCCACACACAAGAGGAAATAAAAATCTCTGTCAGGAAGGGAGTGCCGATTCCCGGAAAACAGACAAAGCTCAGAGGCCATCTAAGGACCCTGGCCTCTGTCAACCCACCTCAGCCTCCTCTTTCTACCTGGGTTGCAGTCCCAGAACCCCTCCTGCTCCAGGCAGTTCCAGGAAGATGGAAGTGAGGACCAAGGAGAGGGTGGAGCAGGGTAGGCAAGCTGGGCAAAGACCCCCTGACACCAGCGACCCTGTGTACAGTGGGAGAAAAGACACCAGGGAACCAGCTTTTCCCAACAAAGACTCTGAGTTCAACCAAAGGAGAAAAAGCAGTAACACACCGAAGAGGGGTGCAGGGAAGAAGAAAGTGCCTTCAGACAGTGGGATTTGAGTGTGCCAGGGTCCTGAGACAAGCTTGGAGTACCAGGACCCCCATAAATCAAGATTAGCACCTTGTGCCTACCGGGGTTCCCTGTTCTGTTCCTTGGTCTATGTGCCTGTTTTTATGCCAGTACCATGCTGTTTCAATTACTGGGGCTTTGCAGTGTATTTTGAAGTCAGGTAGTGTGATGCTTCCAGCTTTTCGTTTGTTTGTTTTGTTCTGTTTTGCTGAAGGCTGCTTTGGCCATTTGAGGTCTTTTGTGGTTCTATATGAATTTTAGGATTTTTTTTCTATTTTCTATTTCCATGAAGAATGTCACTGGTATTTTACATAAGAATGTCATTGGTCATTTTCTATTTCTATTTCTTCTGTTTTCTATTTCTGTGAAGAATGTCACTGGTATTTTGATAGGTACTGCATTGAATCTGTAGATCACTTTATGTAGTATAGAGATTTTAGCAATATCAGCTCTTCCAATCTGTGAACATGGCTTAACATTCCATTTACCCGTGTCTTCTTCAGTTTCTTTCATGAGTGTTCCAGTTTTCAGTGTGCAGATCTTTCATCTTTTTGGTTAAATGTATTCCTAAGTATTTTAATTTTTGTAGCTATTGTAAATGGAATTTTTAAATTTCTTTTTTAGGTAGTTATCTGTTAGTGTATAGAAATGCTACTGAGTTTTTGATGTTGATTTCATTTCATTTTGTTTTGTATTTTAGAGACAGGGTCTCACTCTGTCACTCAGGCTGGAGTCATGGCAGCCTTAGACTCCTGGACTAGAGTGATCCTCCTGCCTCAGCCTCCCAAGCAGCTGGGATTATAGGCAGATGCCACCATACCCAGCTATGTGTGTTGATTTTGTAGTCTACAACTTTACTGAATTTATTAGTTCTTTTTTTTTTTTCTAAAAAAAAAAAAAAAGAAGAAAGAAAGAAAAAAAAAGAATGAAGGAGAGGAAGAAAGAGAAAGAGGAAGAGGGAGAGAGAACGGGGGTGTTGCTTTATGCCCGGGCTAGAATGCAGTCTAAAAATGGGTATGCCTATAATTGTGCTTAATAATAGAGACATGAAAAAAAAATGAGGGAAGAAAATAACAAACAAGCAGCCAACCAATGTTTCATTTAAACCTGTAAATAGATGTGATGTGATACTGATAAGAGTGTATATTTTGTGTATTTAAAGTGGAGAGTTCTATAAATGTTTATTAAGTTTACTTGTTCGGGATCTGAGTTCAAATCCTGGATATTGTTGTTAATTTTCTGTCTCATTGATCTGTCTAATATTGATGTTGAAGTCTCCCACTATTATCGTGTGGGAGTCTAAGTCTCTTTATAAGTCTTATATATCTGGGTATTCCTGTATTGTGTGCGTATATGTTTAGGATCTTTAGCTCTTCTTGTTGCATTGATCCTTTTATCATTGTGTAATATCCTTCTTTGCTTCTTCTGATCTTTGTTGCTTTAAAGCAACTCCTGCTTTTTATTTATTTATTTATTTTTGCTCTCCATTTGGTTGGTGAATCTTTCTCCATCGCTTTGTTTTGAGTCTTTGTGTATCCTTGCATGTGAGATGGGTCTGGATGTAGCATACTGATGGGTTTTGGCTTTTTTTGCCTGTCTGTGTCTTTGGATTGGGGGATTTAGTCGATTTAAATTTAGAATTAATAATAATATATGTGAGTTTAATACTGCCATTTAATGTTAGCTGGCTGTTTTGCCCATTAGTTGATGTAAATTCTTGATTATGTTGATGCTCTTTACTTTTTGGTATTTTTTAGAAAGGCTGATACTGGTTGTTCCTTTCTATGTGTAGTGTTCTTTCAGAAGCTCTTGTAAAGCAGGCCTGGTGGTGATGAAATCTCTGAGTGCTTGCTTGTTCAGCAGCAAAAGATTTTATTTTTCCTTCGCTTATGAAGCTTAGTTTGGCTGGATGTAAAATTCTGGGTTGAAAGTTCTTTTCTTTAAGGATGTTGAATATTGGCCCCCACTCTCTTCTGGCTTGTAGGGTTTCTGCTGAGAGATCTGCTGTGAGTCTGATGGGCTTCCCTTTATGGGTAACCTGACCTTTCTCTCTGGCTGCCCTCAGTATTTTCTCCTTCATTTCAACCCTGCTGAATCTGGCGATTATGTGCCTTGAGGTTGGTCTTCTTGAGGAATATCTTTGTGGTGTTCTCTGTATTACCTGGAGTTGAATATTGTCCTGCCTTGCTAGGTTGGGAAAGTTTTCCCGAATAATATCCTGAAGCATATTTTCCAGCTTGGATTGATTCTCTTCGTCACATTCAGGTACACCTATCAAGCGTAGATTAGGTCTTTTCACATAGTCCCATATTTCTTGGAGACTTTGCTCGTTCCTTTTTATCCTTTTTTCTCTAATCTTGTCATCTTGTTTTATTTCATTAAGTTGGTCTTTGACCTCTGATATCCTTTCTCCTGCTTGATCAATTCGGCTGTTAAAACTTGTGCATAGTTCACGAAGTTCTCGTGTTGTATTTTTCAGCTCCATTAATTCACTTATATTCCTCTGTAAATTGTGTGTTATTGTTAACATTTCGTCAAACCTTTTTCCAAAGTTCTTAGTTTCTTTGCATTGGGTTAGAACAAGTTCTTTTAATTCCCAGAAGTTTCTTATCATCCACTTTTTAAAGCCTGCTTCTGCTAATGGAACACAGTCTTTCTCCATCAGGCCTTGTTCTGTTGCTGATGAGGAACTGTGATCCCCCGTAGAAGGAGAGGCGTTCTGAGTTTGGGTATTCTCAGCCTTTTTAGGCTGTTTTCTTCCCTTCTTTATAGATTTATCCATCTGTGGTCTTTATAATTACCGTCTTTATAGTTGGGTTTCTGAATGGACGTCCAAGTTGTTGATTCCCGGCGCTAGAATCTGAGCAACCCACTGCGCCGGCCAAAACAGCGGCGTTAAGATTGATGGTGCTTTTCTGACTCTGCACCAAGAACCACCGCACCAAGGCAGCGGCAAAACCGCCTCGCCGGCCACAAGAGTCATGCTGGAGACCCGTGGGGCTCCTCCGCTGGGAATCTCCTGGTGCGTGAGCAGCAAAAATTGATCTGAAAGTGTGGCGTCCTCTCGTTCCCTGCGCTTTCAGTGGGAGCTACAATCCCGAGCTGCTAGTGATCAGCCGTCTTGGATCTCTCTATTAGTTCTAACAGTTTTTTATTTGAGCTTTAAGGTGTTTTATATATAAGATCATGTTGTCTGGAAACAAGGATAATTCAACGTCTTCCTTTCTACTTTGGATGCCTTTTCTTTCTTTCTCTTGCCTAATTCCTCTGGCTAGGACGTCCAGTACTATGTTAAATAGAAATGGTGAAAGTGGCCACCCTTGTCTTGTACCAGATCTTACAGAAAAATCTCAATTTTTCTTTGCCCCATTTAAAACCCCCCTTCCCTTGGTATAATATTAACTATAGATTTGTCATATGTGGCTTGGAGAGGTTGAGGTACATTCCTTCTACCCTTAATTTGTTGAGAGTTTTATGATAAAGGGATGTTGAATTTTGTCAAGTGCCCTTTCTACATCTGTTGAGATAGTGATGTGGTATTTGTCCTTGATTCTGCTGATGAGATGCATCACGCTTATAGATTTGTGAACGTTGAGCCCTCCTTGCTTCCCTGGGATGACCACCACTTGATCCTGGTGAACGATCTTTTTAATGTGCTGTTGAATTTGGTTTGCTAATATCTGGCTGAGAATTTTTGCCTCTGTGTTCATCAAGAATATGGGCCTGTAGTTTTCGTTGCTGTGGTCTAGTCTGGTATTAGAACAATGCTGGCCTCATAAAATGAATTTGGAAGTAGTCTCTCCTATTCCATTTTTGGGAAGAGTTTGAAAATAATTGCTATCATTTCTTCTTTAAATCTGTGGTAGAATTCAGCAGTGAAGCCACTAGGCCTTGGCTTTTATTTTCGATGGGAGACTTTATTAGTGACTCAATGTCCTTACTCATTATTAATCTGTTCAGATTTTCCGTTTCTTCATAATTTAATCATGGTTGGCTGCATTTGTCCAGGAATTTATCCATTTTTTCTGGGTTATCAAATTTGTTAGTGTATAATTGTCCATGGTAGTCTCTTATGATTCTCTTTGTTTCTGTTTTGTCAAGGGTAACGCCTCCTTTTTCATCTCTGATTTTTGTTTTATAGTCAGTCTAGCTAAAGATTTCTCCATTTGTTTATATTTTTTAAAAACCAACTCTTGATTTCATTGGTTTTTTGGTTTTTTAGACAGAGTCTCCCTCTGTCGCCCAGACTGGAGTGCAGTGGCGTGATCACAGCTCACTGCGACCTTAACCTCCTGGGCTCAAGCAATCCTGCCTCAGCCTCCTGAATAGCTGGGACTACAGGTGCATGCCACCATGCCCAGATAATTTCTGTGTTTTCTGTAGAGGCAGAGTTTGAGTTTCACCGTGTTGCCCAGGCTGATCTCAAACTCCTGGGCTCAAGGGATCTGCCTGGGTGAGCCACCCAGATGCTGCCGTGCCTGGCCGCATGGGTCCCCTCCACGGTTTTATGGTCTCTGTTTTATTTATTTCTGCTTCTGATCGGGATCTGCCTGGGTGAGCCACCCAGATGCTGCCGTGCCTGGCCGCATGGGTCCCCTCCACAGTTTTATGGTCTCTGTTTTATTTATTTCTGCTTCTGATCTTGATTGTTTCCCTTTTTTGTCAATTTTGAGCTTCGTTTTGGTTTTTTAGCTCCTTAAGGTGCAAAACTGGTTATTTACTTGAGATCTTTCTTCTTTCTTGACAGAAGCAATTGCTATAAACTTCCCTCTTAGAACTGCTTTTGCTGTATCCCACAGATTTCGGTATGTTGCGTTCCCATTTTTATTTGTCTCAAGAGATGTTTAAATTTATCCTTTAATTTCGTCATTGGTTCATTGGTTAAGAGCATGTTGTTTAATTTTCATGTATTTGTGAATTTTCCAAAGTTTCTCCTGTTACTATTTCCAGTTTTATACCCTTGTGATCAGAGAAGGTACTTGTATGATTTCAATCTTCTTAAATTTATTAAGACTTGTGTTATGGCCTAACACATTTTCTGTCTTGGAGAATGTTTCGTGGGCTGTCGGGAAGAATGTGTGTTTGCTGCTGTCGCACGGAATGTTCTGTGCATGCCCTGTATGCCCATTCGCTCTACACTGTGGTTTAAGTCCAAAGTTTCCGTGTTGATTTCCCTTCTAGATGATCTACCCATGGCTGAAAGTGGGGTATTGCGGTTCCCTACTGTTATCGTATTGCTATCTATCTGTGCCTTCAGATCTGCTAATGTTTGCTTTATATATTTAGGTGCTCTCATGTTGGGTGCGTATATATGCACAATTGTTATATCCTCCTGACGAAATGATCCCTTTATCATTATATCAGGACCATCTTTGTCTGTTTCTACAATTTTTGACTTAAAGTGTATTTTTTAATAGTTTTTTTTCTCAGATTCTGCACGGATGAAAAAGTATTTTATCTGATATGAGTATAGGTCTTGCTGCTCTCTTGGGTTGCCACTTGCATAGATTATCTTTTCCTTTTTTCTTTTCCTTTTTATTTATTTTATTTTTTTGAGACAGAGCCTCACTCTGTCGCCCAGGCTGGAGTGCAGTAGTGCAATCTCGGCTCACTGCAACCTCCGCCTCCCAGGTTCAAGCGATTCTCCTGCCTCAGCCTCCCAAGTAGCTGGGACCACACGCACGTGCCACCACACCCAGCTAATTTTTTGTATTTTTAGTAGAGTTGGGGTTTCACCATGTTAGCCAGGATGGTCTCGATCTCCTGATCTTGCGATCCGCCCACCTTGGCCTCCCAAAGTGGTGGGATTACAGGCGTGAGCCAGCGTACCCGGCCAGCTGAAGAAGTTTCTAAGCAAAGCATTAAGGTGCAGCTTGGTGCTCTTGAAAGCTTGTAGTGAAATTCATGAAGAGAAAAATGGTTTAAAGATGATGTTTTTAGTCAAAAGGGAATCAAAACTTAAAACTTTGGAAACTTCTCAGCTGGCCCGTGCTGAAAGGAATGAGGAAGTGTGTCCAGGACAGAATCAGCGTGTTGCCAAGCCACCACTGGATGAGATCAGCACAGCACAGCCACCCCTGTGGAAGCCAGGTGCTGTCCGTGGAGACGGTGAAAGAATGAGCCCAAGGCTGATGGTTTGGAGCCCGTGGGACTGCCCCATCCATCACAGACCTGGAGTGCAAGGGGCCTGGAAACAGAGTGATTTCAAAGGCAGGCTCTGCCCGGCCTGGTGGGGTGCCCTCCCTGGACTTCCTCACAGCCCTCCTTGCCGCCCAGTTGGGCTCCAGCAGGTGCTGGTGGTCGGTGCACCCAGCAGAGGTGTGGGGCATGTCTACCTCCACCTAGATGTTAAGGGGTACCTCCGAAGGCTGGGAGGCCAGAGAACCACCATGGGGCAGAGCCTCCACAGAAAGGCCCCACTAGGGCAATGCCGAGCAGAGCTTGGAGTCAGGGCTGCCTCCAAGACCTCAGAACAAGGGGGCAAGTGGCTTAGGATTTCACACCTCCAGACTCAGACACAGAACAGCCACAGGGCCTGGCCTAGGCGGGGCTGTGCCCACTGTCTCTGAAAGACGGGTCCCTCGACTGCCCCAGTGGGATGCGAGAGAAGCAAATTAGGCCAAAGACAGACTCCTGTGAGCCTTAGATCTAGTGCCGTTTGCCTCTCGCCTTTGTCCTTGCTCAGGACCTGCCACGCTTTCTTCTTTCCCGTCTCTCCCTTTCGCAACAGGCGCGTCTCCCCTCTGCCCGCCCCAGCCCTGCGTTCTGGAAGCACGCCTCTCTTTGCCTCTGCAGGCTCACAGCTGGAGGAGAACCGCCTCTGGGTGAATCATACCTTGAGTCTCACCCAGCTCTGATTTACATAATGTTTTGATGAGACTCTCAGACTTCGACTATCGAGTTGATGCTGGAATGAGTGACAACTTTTGGTCTGTTAGGATGGAGTGAATGTATTTTGCATGTGAGGAAGACATGAATTTTGCAGGGCAGAATGCTATGGCTGGAATGTCTGTGTCCTCCCAAAATTCCTGTGCTGAAATCCTAGCCCCTAGGAGGAAGTATCAAGAAGTGGGGTCTTTGGGGAGGTGATTAGGTCCTGGTGGCAGAGCCCTCATGAATGGCACTTGTGCTCTGATGAAAGAGGCCCAAGGGAGTTCATTCACCCCTCCCCCAGGTGAGGTCACAGTCAGAGTGTGGCATCTGTGAACTAGAAGGCAGGCGCCAGCCACGCAGAGTCCGCCAGTGCCTTGATCTTGGACTTCCAGCCTCCGCAGCAGTGAGACATTGGTGTCTGTTGTTGATAAGACACCACGCTGTGGTGCTGTGTCATAGCAACCCCAGCAGACTAAGACACCTTCCTTCCCCTTCCCCTTCCCCTTCTCTCCCCTCCGCTTCTAGCATGGAAGAGACGGCCAAGGGGCTGAGGACATGAGGAAGTTATGGAGACTGGGAGCCACACTGAGGCCCAGGCTGGAGCCTGGGAGCTGCACAAAGGTGTGGGCCAGCGGTTCTGGCTTTCTGGGACATGGCAGGTGGCAGGAGTAGAGGGTTGCCCCTCAGAATGCAGACCAGTAGGCCCCATTGCTAAGGGGTGTCGGGGAAGGGGCGCAAAGGGAGTGGACGGAGGCCATCAGTGTGACAGGGAGGTCAGTCATGTGAAGCAAACAAGTAAATACATTCAGGATAGAGGGGATGGAGTTCTCCCTGCTGGGGAAGACATTCACAGACACAGAAGTCTGAGGGGCTAGGAGGAATCCTGGGGTGTTGAGTTGGAACAGAGAGTATTGGTGAGGACTCTCGGCTGTTGACCGGATGCACAGATAGACACAGACACGGATGTGTGTCACGTACGGCGAGACACACACATCCTTCCCAGGCTGCCCACTGGGAGGACCCAGCGGCATCGATACCCTGACAGCAACGAGCACACCCAGTGCCCAGATCTGGGTTTCCAAACACCGTCCTTCACTGAAAGGAATGATTCCAGGGCTGGAAACCGTCCATCAGAGCAGGAGTGCCAGGGAAAGAACAAAGTGAGCCTGGGGCATCTTTCTGTGCTGTAAAGTACAGACCTGGTCGATGAAGGGTACGGGCACGTCAAAGGGACACGGGGGCCAGCCCAAGGGGGCTCCCATGCCTACATCAGAAACCACTTTAACATCAAAAATAAATAACTGGCCAAGCCTGGTGGCTCACACCTGTAATCCCAGCACTTTGGGAAGCCGAGGCAGGTGGCTCCGTTAAGGTCCGGAGTACAAGACCAGTCTGGCCAACATGGTGAAACCTCATCTCTACTAAAATACAAAAATTCACTAGGTGTGGTAGCGCATGTCTGTGGTCCCAGCTACTCGGGAGGCTGAGGCAGGAGAATCGCTTGAACCCAGGAGGCAGAGCTTGCAGTGAGCTCAGATTGTGTCACTGCACTCCAGCCTGGGCGACAGAGTGAGACTCACTCTCTAAACAAATACATAAATAAATAAATGTAATTCATGGATTACAGCTCTCTGAACAAAATAGGAACCCACAAGTTGACAGTGTACATGAATGAACAAGGAAGATGAGAAGACTCACATTTTTTAATAATCACGTACCAGCTAATAAATGCAGAAGGAATCACAGAAATGAAGGTTCGTCCATGGGTGGCTGTCCTGGAGGCGGCTAATTCGGGGTGGTGAGTTGGGAGGCTGCTGGGTAGACAAAGAACAGGACGTTGGTGCGATCCTGGAAGACTCCCACGAAAGACCAATCAATTACGAAGGGAAAAAGGAGAATCTCAGGTGGAGAGTCCTGGCTGACCCCCCAGGACCAGGGGCCAGGGCTGGCATCGGAGAAAGAATGATGATAGGGGGTGCATGACCACAGCATGTGGGCAAAGGCAGTGACCACTTCCTGGAGAGGCAGAGGGTTACCGGGAGCTCTTAGTACTCCTCTGGAAGCTTTTAAGTAAGTGTTGCTTAACATTACTCAGACAGATTAGATAGATAAGCGATATAGATGGATGGATAGATACAGTAACATAACAAGCACTTGTAAAATAACCACCCACATATGTCCTATTTCAACATTTTGACACAGTTGCTTCTAATGCGTTTAAAAACATGATCTGCTGGGTGTGGTGGCTCACAGCTGTAATCCCACACTTTGGGAGGCCAACGTGGGCGGATCACCTGAGGTCAGGAGTTCAAGACCAGCCTGGCCAACATGGCGAAACCCCATCTCTACTAAAAATACAAAAATTAGCTGGGCATGGTGGTGGGTGCCTGTAATCCCAGCTACTCGGGAGGCTGAGGCAGGAGAATCACTTGAACCCTGGAGGCGGAGGTTGCAGTGAGCTGAGATGGTGCCACTGCCCTCCAGCCTGGGCGACAGAGCGAGACCCGGAGGTAACCCCATCCTTCGCGTGGGGCTGTCCTTGCCCTCAGTGTGTCTGTGTCTTTGCTAAACGTGCTTCACACACAGTGTCTGTCACATCAGTTTGAAGTTTTACATCATGCCACCCCCCACATGCGCCTTTGCTGTCGCTTTCTCTCTCTAGCTCCCGTTTTGGGCACACGCTGGCGGGGGTGGTGGTGCGGCTGGCACGTGGCCCTCACGTGGGTGTTAACCTGCCTCCCGTATTTGCGCCCTTAGAGTCCACGCCTCATGGATCTGGGCTGGGCCTGTGTTGTAGCTCTGGGTCTGAGTCTCACAAGGGCCGCACAGCTTGGTCTTACGCCTCTTAGAAGCCGTGTATGAAGCCCAGCTGCCCCTCTGAAGACACCAGGTGGAGAAGCTGCGTGCACAGGGAGAGACCCTGCGGCCATATGGAGGAAAATCGGGGAACCCAGCTGACAGCAGGATCGAGGCCCCAGAAATTCGACTCCAGTGGAGCTGCTCCTGCCGGCCCCGCCGCTGTCCAGGCCACAGAGCTGCGAGGGAGGAATGGCCTTCACAGAAGTCCCAGCCCTGCAGCCTCACAGGCAATGGGAGGAGCCTCCACGCGTGCCCTCCACAGCCACGTACGGGAGTTCTCTTCACCCCGCCACCTCCCCAGCGCTCGGTGGGGTTGCGTTCCTCAATGTCACACATCTGATGAACCTGCTGATGTGACTTGCATTGCATTTCCCTCGTGTTAACGAGGCTGGACGCCATTTCAAGCTTATTGGCCATGGGACATCTTTTGTGAAGTGTTTGTTCAATTCTACACACATTGCCTCCTAGGCTGCCTGCCAGTTTTTCACTGGTTTGTAGAAATATGCACGCGCACGCACACACACGTACAGAGGCCGGAGGAGAGAGAGACGTGTCTCAATTTCACATGTATGCTACATACTGCCAGGCTTCACATGCGAAGATTTGTCGAGGATTTCTGTGTTTGTGTTCGCGAGTGAGACTGGTCTGTAATTTTCTTTTTCTTTGTTGAGTTTGGGTATTGTGTTTTCCTGGAACTCAATCACGGCAGGTGGAGCAGCTGCTCCCATCACACCTCGGCTGCGGAAGAGCTTGTGTGAGAAGGAGTCATTCACCCCTTCAATGTTCAGTGGAGTTACCCGGTGAAGCCACTTGTGACTGGAGGTCCCACTGCGGGAAACGTTTTAATGACAGATCCAATTTCTTTAACAAATGTGTGGTCACTCAACTTTCTTCTTCTTTTAGTTTTGATAAGTTGTAATCTTCTAGGGATTTTTCCATCTCATCTAAACTCCTTTAGCATGTTCCTTGCGCCCTATTTCTAATGTCCACAGGTCTCCAGCGCAGTCCCCTTTCCTTCTCCCTCGCAGAGTGCCCCCTTCATTGTGTTTTTGGTCAGCAGCATCAGAGATTTACAAGTTTGGGACATTTTCAAAGAATGGATAGCTGGCTTTCCTGGCCCTCAGTGGCAGGTGTGTTCTGAAGGTTTCTCCTCCCTGTGTCCCTAGCCCTCTCTAAGAACACCGCAAACACCTCTTCTCATAACTCAGGTCTCCTGAGGAAGAACACTCCATTTCTCTTGTTTGAGTCTGTGTTTATTTCACCTGTGTTCTTGGAGGGTATTTCCACAGGGAATAGAACTTAGGTTGGCAGTTAATTATTTCACTTCGCAATTAAATTCTTTCAACATTTTGAAGATCCCATTCCCTGTGACTTGGCTTTTATATTTTGATGTGGAAGTCAGGTGTTAGTATGATCGGGGTCCTTTTGAAGGCAGTGAGGCTTTTTCTTCTCCCATTATTAAGTGTCCTATTTCTCTTCGGTTTTCAGCGATTGTACTATGCTGTGCCTGGTGCAGGTGTCTTGTATTTCCCCAGCTTGGGTCTGGAACACTTCCTGAGCCGGCACTTTTTATCTGTTTTATCTTTATCTCAACAGCTTGAGACGTGCCATAAAATCTATCATAACCTGGTAGCAGGTTCCAAGAATTCAATCACAGAAAATAGGGAGGGTCCGTTACTGTGAGGCTAGTGAGAAGCTGTGTTTTCAGATACTGATCCAGCCCCATGTGGCCAGGGCCTGGGCACGGCACTGCTGGTGTGTTGGCCAGTGGCCCACAGCGACCGAGTGAGGCTGGAAGGCTGGATGGAACCAGGAAGCAGGTGCAGCCTGAGGTCATCACGTGGCAGAGTCTGGGGCTAGTGAGTGGGGAGTGAGAGGACGCTTAGGGTCTGCGCAGGGTGGGCAGCTGGTGCCAGCGGCAGACGACAGCTAACTGTTCCTTTCACTCTCCTGCATTCCTGTTCAGGATGCTGCAGCCCTGAGCTTTGATGGGTGAAGAAAGCCCTCAGCAGCTGTGATGCACAGAAAATAAAAATGTAGCTTTTAATACAAGAACTCAAGTGATTGTTTGCTTTTCCTTTCAAATATTCCTGTTATTATACCTTGGAATTTTGTCTGTTTTATGTTGATCCCAATTTATTTCTTTTTCTTTTTTTTTTTTTGAGATGGAGTCTCGCTCTGTTGCCCAAGCTGGAATGCACAGGCACCATCTCGGCTCACCACAACCTCCACCTCCCTGCCTCAAGCAATTCCCCTGCCTCAGCCTCCCAAGTGTCTGGGATTACAGGCACGCACCACCACGTCCCACTAATTTCTTTGTATTTTTACTAGAGATGGGATTTCACCATGTTGGTCAGACTGGTCTTGAACTCCTGACCTCAGGCAATGTGCTCACCTAAGCCTCCCAAAGTGCTGGGATTACAGGTGTGAGCCACTGCGTCCAGCCTTTCCCACTTTATTCTTTTACATCTCCAGTTATTTTAAACTATGCATCACACAGCGCCTCTCCAAAGTGCTGTCATTCCGAGGTCTCGTGGAGCGAATTCTGCCCTTTGCTGCCTACGAGGGGTCGCCCTCAGTGGGTGTGTTACCTGATGAGTTTTGAAACGGCGAATCTTGAAACTGTCTCCTGAGAGCCCTTATCTCAGGGGATTCCTTTCCCTTCATATCCAGGTCTCATCCTCCTTCCCTGGGGGCCCCAGGGATGTCACTAAGGCCAGACCACACTTTGCTGTAATGTGTTGGCTCGGCACCTCTGCAGTTACACGGGCAGTGTCCATTCCAGCCCCAAAGCCAGCTGAAGGTCAGGCCTGTGCGTGCATCTCAGGCCGGGTGTTTTTCTTCCTACCCAGAACCCAGGCTGATACAGGCAAAATCCCTTTTCATTCCCTGTCCTGCGGGGCAGAGGTTTCTGTTTCCCCCCTGCACAGACAGCATGGCCCGCCCAGGGTCTTGCCTCCCGCAGGGTCTCAGTTTTATGCACCCCCCCACCTCCCCGCTGCCCCGTGGCCAGAGCTTGTCCCTGAGACCCGCAGCTAAGCACAGCAGACCCCTGCAGTGCTGCCGGCCCTCAGTTCTGGATCCCAGCGTCCTCTTTGTTGGCAGCACCAATTCACCCCCCAGAGATTCCCTCTTGCTTGTTGCCAATTCAGGTTACTTTTTCAAGAATTCAACCTGTCTCAGTATCTTGCGGCTCAAACTTTTGTCAAAAATAAAAGCCTCTTAAAATTCTCTCTTCTCTTTTATTTCAAAGGATATTAAATAATAGTACTCAAGGCCGGGCGTGGTGGCTCACACCTGTAATCCTGGTACTTTGGGAGGCCAGGGCGGGTGGATCACTTGAGGTTAGGAGTTTGAGACCAACCTGGCCAACACGGTGACATTCTGTCTCTACTAAATACACACACACACACACACACACACACACACACACATAATTACCTGGGTGTGGGGTGCACGCCTGTAATCCCAGCTATTTGGGAGGCTGAGGCAGGAGAATTGCTTGAACCCAGGAGATGGAGGTTGCAGTGAGGCAAGATTGCACCATTGCACTCCAGCCTGGACAACAAGAGCAAAACTCCATCTCGATCAATCAATCAATCAATCAATCAAAGCAGTACTCAAGATAAAATCTAGAACTTGCCTTAGTTTCTCTGCCCTCTGCTGGTGAGGCCTCACCCTCTGAATTGTTTCAAAAGTCCAAGTTCACCCTGCAAGGCCTCTCCCATCTCAGAAGGGACACAGGGACAGCGTGGTGCTCTCTAGCACTGGCAGCTCCTCCATTCTTTATCCCCAGGGACAGTGGATGAGGCCAGGCCGGCCGCTGAGAGGCGAACTGTCTGCATTCCCTAGGAGAGATGTGACAGGTATGTTAGCATGCAAGGCATGAAGGCGGCAGAGACGCCACAGGAATCCCCATGACGGCAGCTCACGGCTGCTCCCTGCTGGCTGCGTGTGGCCGCCGAAGAGGTGTGCCAGACGGACCCTCTTCCATGGGGTGCATGGAGGAGCCTCCTTGGTTCGCTTGAGCGTGGGGCTTCCTCTGGCTGCTCCCGTCAAGAACAGAGCAGGAGAGGGTACTCAAGCTGGCCGTTTTTCTGCCCATGCAAGAGCCCTCCTCTGGTGGGCAGCTTTGGCTTGAAGGCAACCTGCTGGCTGGCTGAGGCTTTTTCAGGACTGTGCTAACGTTGCAAACTCTTTCTAGGCAACATCCTTCTCCTGTCCTTCTCTCCAAGAGGACCCAAGCAGGCTGTGAGCCAAGAACACAGACAGCAAATGCGATTTTGAGACCAGCCAGCCGCAGCCTGCCTGGCGAGGGAGGGCCGCCTGGAGTGCAGCGTGGGGCCTGGATAGTCCCTGGCTCGAGGCAAGGGCCAGTCATGGAGGGTTCCCTGACGGTGGCCTGAGCGCGCGTCCCAGGGAGGACTACACCTTAGCCCACGTGATGGCTCAGCGGCCTGGAGGGTCTTGGGGGAAAATGCCTAAAGGGACAGCCGCATGCTAGCCATCACCAAGTCACACTAAGCCCACAGGGGATGATGAGAACGCCAGGAGGTGCATGAGCAGTCAGGGCAAGGGTGAAGCAAGGGGCCCTGCGGAGGACGGGCAAAGCTGCAGGGAAGCTGCAATGCTCAGCCATGGCAGGGCTGTGCACCGAGGTCCAGTCCCTGAGGGGAGACCGGAGACACAGGGGCACACCCCCAGCCCACATCTGCAGGTGCATCTCTGCAGGTGGTAGTCACCCCACCCTGGGACACAATCTGCCCTTCTGGCCTGGGGGGGTGATGCAGCGTGGGGTTTATTATTTCTGATGTGCTGTCTTGACCCAGTTTTGAGGCCCTAGAGGCCGGTCAGCTCCCTCTTTGAGCAGCCAGCTAAGTCCACACCCAACCACTTCCTGATCGGCCCCTCATGCTGCCGGGTGGCGGTCACAGCCGGCTGCTCCCCCGTCCCTGGGTGCTTCACGTGGCACTGCCCTGCGGCAGCCTTCCTCATTTGGAGCTGTAAGTGACAAAGCACTCTGCCTTTCACCTCTCGAGTGTCAGTGTGCCGTGCCTTGCCTTACATCAAAAGAACTTTCAGGTCCTCTGTAACGGGTGCCCAGACCGGCCTCTGGCCCCAGCCCCAGGAGGGCTAGGCAGGGTGTCCTTCTGCCATTGTGCAGGGTTGATCTGGGGTGAGGGGCCGGTGGCCAGTGCTGGCTGGTCATCTTGCCATGGATTAAGCATTTTCTTCGGCACTATTTTATTGCTTTTGACTTGTTACATGTAGAATTCATTGTTATTATTTCAGTTTCTATGATAACTGGTTGTTGCGAGCACATAAAAGCAGTTTTACATGTTCAATCACTTACCCAAAGCATCTTACTGGTTCTGCAGGTTGTCAGGTGAACAAAGCCTTTGGGACTTCTCCGTGGGCATCCCTCTCTCCTGCAGGGAGGGGAGAACGTCAGCCCTTCTGGCCTAATGTGCACAGCCTTGACTGCACCTGCCTGCCCTCGCCCGCCTTGAGACTCCCCAGATGCAGGCTGACTGGGAGCAGCGAGACAGGCATCCCTGGGTTTTTCCTGACTTGACTGCTGATTGTTAATATTTCGTCAATTAATATGCTATTTGTTCTTTTTTTAAAGTAGGTGTGATTTTTTAGGTGCATTATTTTAATTCCATATTTTATTTTACTTTATTTTTTTGAGACAGAGTCTCACTCTGTCAACCAGGCTGGAATGCAGTGGCGCGATCTCGGCTCACTGGAACCTCTACCTCCCGGGTTCAAGTGATTCTCCTGCCTCAGCCTCCCAAGCAGCTGGTACTACAGGCGTGCACCACCATACCCAGCTAATTTTTGTATTTTCAGTAGAGATGGGGTTTCACCATGTTGGCCAGACTGATCTCGACCTCCTGACCTCAAGTGATCCACCCACTTTGGCCTTTCAAAGTGCTGGGATTACAGGTGTGAGCCACCAGCCCCAGACTCCTTTTATTTTAAGTAGAAGATTTTATGAGAAATGGCTGCTAAATTTTGTCAAGTACTTTTTTCACTAATTACAACATAATTACATGATTTTTATACTTCAGTGTATTGATGTAATATATTATATTATACTTCCAAATATTAAGTCATGATGGCATGTTGATCTTTATTAAATGACTGTGCATGAATTTATGGTATTTTATTTGGATTTTTGCATCCATTTTACTAAATAAATTGGAGTCTTTTTCCTATACTATATCAAAATTTGGTATGAAGTCACATTACCTATAAATATGAATTGGAAATTTTTTCACCTTTTTCTATTTCTGGGAATATTTTTTAAAATACTAGAAGAAACTGTTCCTTACCAATTAGGAAGAAGTCAGCTTGAAAGCCATTTGGTCTTGGCACATTTTGCACTGACAAATGTTAAACGGACTTGCCAATTTCTTCCTTTTTTATTGATTTACCCAAGTTTTCCACTTATTCTGGTAATGTATTTCCTCTCAATTTTCAAATTTCTTGCCATAAAAGAGTGCATAATATTATATAACTCACTTAATCTTTTTATTTTCTTAGAGTCACGTCTTTGTTAAAATATGTTCCAGCTGCTCCTCCTTTCTAGAAGCAGAATCAGCCTTAGAGGCTCGCAGCTCACGTCCCACAAATGGAATGTGGCAGAGTGACACCGTGTGACTTTAGACACGAGGTTGCAAAGAACACGGCAGCTTCTGCAGCGCTCTCCGGGATCCCCAAGTGGAGAGAGAGGACACTCAGTGAAGACCTGCAGAGGGTTCCACATACGTGCCAAGAACCAAGGCCTCCTGCCAAAGGTTCGGTGCACCATCGTGGAGACGGGGCCTCCAGCCGCCGCTGAGCCTTCAGACCGCTTCACCCCAGACAACATCACTCAGCGGGCCACCTGTGCTGAAGGCTAAAATGACTCCATCTGGGATGCTAAGCTGCCACGTGGGCTTCTGATGAACCCTAGTTCTGGGCCCTTAGGTCAAAACCACCTTCATGTTATTGTAAACACAGAGCCCCGCCCTCACGCGAATTACAGGCTGTAGAGCAGGTGACATTCTTGCCTTTTCCTGAGGGGTGGACCAGCTGTCCTATGCATCCCTTCTGAAGCTCCTGCTTCCTTCCCCTCTGCTACCTAAGCCCTGGGTGCGAGGGTAGCGATGTGTGGACCTCTCAGCCGCCCGCACCGTGGCTTCTGTTCCCAACACACAATCAAATGTTTTTTTTCTGAGAAGCAGGGTTTTCCGGCTGGTTGCTTTGGCCTCTCAGCTCCCTCAGCCTTTGTGGGTAAGTGGCTTAGACCTGCTGGCCACGGAGCACCACCCCGCAGGCGTTTCTGAACAACCCACAGAAACTGTGATCATAAGGCACAGGGCTCCCGAGGGAGCTCAGAAACACCCTGCAGCACCCCCCCCCGGTGTCTTCAGAGGCTCCACCGGAGGAGGCCAGCACCACGCGGAGAAGTCAGCACCCTGTGAGTGCCAGGTGGGAGACAGCATGCATGCTGTGCAGGCGACAGTCCCCAGAGCTCCAGCCTCGGGGGTCCCCATCTTGGACTTGCAGCCCAGTGACTTCTGAACACTCATATGACACACTCAGAAGAGAATCACCCCAAAGAGCTCTTCCCGAATTCTTGACCCTAAAACACGCCCAAAATGAGGCGGCTGTGTTTGGCTGTGAGTTGGGGAACGTGCTGTGTCCACAGAGGTGGGAGCGCCTCCTTCCAAACCACAAACCTGGCGTGCGCCACAGAACCCACACCACCGCCAGACACTGCTGCAAGCAGTTTGGGAAATGCGCTTGGCTTTCTAGTCTCTGCGGGAGGGCAAGGTGCGCCCACAGAGGACAGAACGGATGTGGTGGGGCCAGCGTGGGGACATCCCAGTCTCTGAGTCTGCGCTGAGCCAGCATGCGCATATGGGCTAGCCCAGGCAGGGCTCCTTGCTGTCTCTGGGAGAGCTGGCCTTTCCACAGCGCTAAGGACTGAACACATGACCTGTGCACAGGAGGGCTCTGGAATGGCACCTGTGTGTCTAATTCAAAACTGTTTCACTTTACACACCCTGTACACAGTCACCAAGAGCCTGGCTCCCAGGGTCACAGCACACCCGTGCATGTGGGGAGCGTGTATACACATGCATGCATGCGATGTGCTGTGGTGCATGGCATGCATGTGCACAAACGTGTGTGTCTATGATGTGTGTGCATGTATGTGTGGTGTATGAATGTGTGTGTGATAGATATGCGTGTGTGTGGTGTGAATGTGTGTGAGGGTGTTCATGTGTGTGTAGTGTGTGGGGGTGTGGTAGGTGTGCATGTGTGTGGGGGTGTTCATGTGTGTGTAGTGTGTGGGGGTCTGGTAGGTGTGCATGTGTGTGAGGGTGTTCGTGTGTGTAGTGTGTGGGGGTCTGGTAGGTGTGCACGTGTGTGGGGGTGTTCATGTGTGTGTAGTGTGTGGGGGTGTGGTAGGTGTTCATGTGTGTGTAGTGTGTGGGGTGTGGTAGGTGTGCACGTGTGTGGGGGTGTTCATGTGTGTGTAGTGTGTGGGGTGTGGTAGGTGTGCACGTGTGTGGGGGTGTTCATGTGTGTGTAGTGTGTGGGGGTGTGGTAGGTGTGCACGTGTGTGGGGGTGTTCATGTGTGTGTAGTGTGTGGGGGTGTGGTAGGTGGGCATATGTGTGTGGTAGGTGTTCATGTGTGTCAGTGTGGGTGTGTGGTAGGTGTGTGTATGTGTGTTGTCTATGAGTGCGTGGTGGGTGTGTGGTGTGTGTGGTAAATGTGCACATGTGTGGGTGTGTGATAGGTGAGCATGTGTGATGTGTGTGTGGTAGGTGTGCATTTGCAGTGTGTGTCTGTGTTTGGTAGGGCTGTGTGTGTGGTGTGTGTGTTTGGGTTTGGTAGGTCTGCATGCATGCATGTGTGTGTGGAAGGTGTGCACTTGCGGTGTATGTCTATGTGTTTGGTAGGCGTGTTTGTGTGTCTATGTGTCTGGTGTGTTTGTGTGTCTATGTGTTTGGTGGGTGTGTGTAAGAAGGTGTTCACAGTGCACTGGGCCTGGCCTGGTGAAACCCGTGCTTGGAATATGGGGTTCCAGGCTGAGTGTGATTTGGGTGAGCCCGCCTCCCACCTCAGCCAGCGGATCCTGAGACCCTGGTCTCCCTGAGTGCTGGCATCATGAAGCCCTTATTAGGGAGGGCATCTATGCTCTGTGTGGCTTCCCCAGAGGGGCCACACCCCCCAGCCAGTGGGCTTCTTCAGAGCTCAGGCCTGGCCCCTGCCAGCCCAACCCCGGGACCTGTGGCCCACAGAACCCCTTTCTTAGGCCCCCCACTATGGCCACACTGGCTCCTGAGGGAGGGGCCCTTTAGCACCCCTTTCCCTAGGCCCCCCACTGTGACCACACTGGCTCCGAGGGAGGTGCCCCTCAGGGCCAATGAGGCTTGTCTGGGAAAGGGACTGGGACACGCTTCCTTCGGTTACCAGAGACGTCTCTTTGTGCCTCAGTTTCCCCATCTGAGCAGGCTTCTGGCAGCTGTGCAGTGTGTGTGGAGAGTTTCTGCTGCACTGGGCCTGGGAGACCGGGCAGTGACCCGGGCAGCAGAAGGCAGGAGGCGCCCAGGCTGCCCCCGGCCCTGAGGATGAAGCCAGGGTCCCCACCGTTCCGTTCCAGGACACTCATGAAGGTGTGGTGAGGAAGACTTTTCTTCAGCAGCACTCCATCGGCGTGGGCCCCACTGACACACATCTTGCAGTGGGGCAGAGCGTGGGCTCAACTCTGAATATGGCCCCAGCTCGTGCGGATTCTCAGCCAAGACTCAGGATGAAAACCGCCAAGAGGAGCCATCAGGGGCGAGGGAGGTTCCGGCCAAACCCTCCTGACGGCCCCTTGAAGACAAGGCCAGGTGATCAGCTGGGAGGCTAGTGACGGGAAAAGTCCCAGGGCCTTCGCCCAGCTATGCCTGTGGGCGAGCTGAGGTTGAGCCTGGCGAAGGGTCCTGCCTCATAGCCGCTGCTGCAACCCTGCATCTCAGCCGGCCATGCTGGGCCAGAGCCCCCAAGGCAGCAGGGCTGGGCTCGCATGGCTGCCCTCACGGACTGCTGCCCTCACTGCCTTCCAGCACATTCCTTCCCGCCCAGCCTTCCAAGATGTTTATCTTTCTGTAAACGGGAAAAGAACACGTCAATTGCAACTTTAATCAGTAACACCTGGTCCCCAAAGCCAGTCTGTTAGAATGCACACCGATAAGGTGGATTCCAAGCGGATCTTCCCAGGTGCAGAACAAAGGCGAGGTGAGATCAGCCATTCCTCGGCCCACCTGAGACCAGACGTCAGCAGAATTAGCTCTTCCTGCCCTCCCGTCTTCCCAAGGCCAGAGTGAACCCGGAGGAGCCACCCTGAGCCACAGCAGAGCCCAGCTGGTGTGGGTGGTGGCAGGGAAAGGGAATGGCAGGGACTCTGTAGCCCAGGAGGCAGGAAGGAAGGGCTCGGACTCACTGCACCAGAGTCAGCTGAGGCTCCTGCCCCAAAGGCAGGGTCCTCTCCCCTCCAATTGGCTGTGTGCCAACGTTGCTGGGAAGCAGGCTGGCACTCACGCTGCTGGGAGTGAGAAAACAGAAGAATTTTATCTGAGAAATGTGAGTCCTTTCTATTATCAGGCCCAGAGAGCCGCTGACAGGAGAGAGCAGGTGCATCCTGCCACCGCCTTGAGCTATGGACTCATTTCCCGGGGGCGCCATGGCCAGCAGCGATGAATTTGCCTGAGAATGCCGCAGTGGAGGAGAGAACCCACACGCTCCAGCTTAACCACGTCCAGCCAATCACTCAGGACGTCACTTCTGTGAACCAATCAGAATTCCTGACGCCACACCCCGCCCCCCTTGTTGGCTTTAAAAACTCACTCGTAAGGCCGGGCACAATGGCTCACACCTGTAATCCCAGCTACTTGGGAGGCTGAGGCGGGACAATCGCTTGAACCCAGGAGATGGAGTTTGCAGTGAGCCAAGATCATACCATTGCACTCCAGCTTGGGTGGCTGAGCAAGACTCCAACTTAAAAAAAAAAAAAAAATTCATGGGTAGCTGGGCTCAGTGGCTCATGCCTGTGATCCCAGCACTTTAGGTGGGAAGACAGGAGGATCTTTTCAGCCCAGGAGTTTTAAACTGTCCTGGGCAACACAGGAAGACCCTGTCTCTACAAAATCATAATCATAATAATAATAACTAACTAAATAAATAAATTAGCTGGACACGGTGGTGCACACATGTAATCCCAGCTACTCAGGAGGCTGAGGTGGAGGATCACTTGAGCCCAGGAGGTCGAGGCTGCAGTGAGCTATGTTGTACCACTGCCCTCCAGCCTGGACAACAGAGTGAGACCCCATCTCAAAAAAAAATCCACTACTGCTGTCAACTGCACTGTATCTATCCAACTCAAGCTTGGCCCAATTGCCAGTCAGAAAACCTGTGACTCCAGGCTGGCTGCAGTGCCTCATGCCTGTAATCCCAGCACTTTGGGAGGCCAAGGCAGGCAGGTCACCTGAGGTTAGGAGTTCAAGACCAGCCTGGCCAACATGGTGAAACCCCATGTTGAAGTTTTTGTAGAAATCTTTACAAAAATATGAAAATTAGCTGGGCGTAGTGGCACATCCCAGCTACTCAGGAGGCTGAGGAGGGAGAATTGCTTGAACCCGGGAGGTGGAGGTTGCAGTGAGCTGAGGTCACGCCATTGCACTCCAGCCTGGGCAACAGAGCAAGACTCTATTAAAAAAAAAAAAAAAAAAAAAAGACCTGGAATCCATAGAAAGGAATGTCTGGGTTAAGGGATTTCCACACCAAGGTTCTCATGCAGGTAGCAGGTTTCAGGGAGAAGGGAATGTAAAAGTTTCCTTAAAAGGTGTGAGTCTCTTAGCTGATTCTCTCCTGGGTCAGGACAAAGGTCTCCGAAAGGGAAGAGGTTTCTCTACAGAATGTAGACATTTCCCACAAGAGGCAGCTTTGCTTCTTCAAGATACAGCAAAGAAACGTATATGAAGTTAAAACATCTGGTTTCCTTCCCCATCTGTCACGCGATGCTGTGCCACAGCCGGGCTGGAACAGGAGCCAGGTGATACAGGGTTAAATAAAACCCATCTGAGAGACGGTACTGTTTGTAGGGCGGACTCCCCAAGCCTCTTAGGTAGGAACTTGGGCAAAAGAAGAAAAAAGGCCAAGGTTTAGTTCTCAGAACACTGATGTGGGACCCCTGCCCTCAGCCTGCCTGCCCTGTGCGAGCACCACAGACTGGACTGGACACAGGCCAGGAGTGCCTGAGGGTGGAGGCAGCTGGGGGCAGGCCCTGGAGCGGTGGGCAGCCCTCCCAGCCTCCTGACCCAGGCTCGGACAGGTGACCGCTGGCAGCCCCAGCTCCAGGCTAGCCCCAGGGACAGGGAGATCAGCACCCCCTCAACAAGAGTCTGAGAGGGTGGCTCTCAGATTCCCCACCAACACCAATCACTGGTGTGGAGGACCCCAGCATGGCAGAGGTGGCCGAAGACCAGGTGCGCAAGGCTTCCGGGAAGAAAGGACCTTTTGCCAAATGGGAGGCGGTGTCTTCTTCAGGTGTGTCGGGATGGGAGGCTCCCACTCTGTGTCTCATCCACCATCAACAAAGGTAGCCCAGGTCCCCAGTGTCCAGCCGGCCTCTCTGGGACCTCTCTGTGCAGATAAGACTTTGTAACCACCCAAGGGGCTCTGCCTGCCCGCTGCATAAAGAAAGACCATGGCACTGCAGTAAGGAAGGAGTTTAGCAGACGGAGGCCAGCCATGCTGCAGAGGTGGGGCCACACAAACACCCTCCTGCAAAGCCCCCAGGTTAGGGGTTTTCAAAGGCAGTTTCAGGGGAAGCGGTGGGGGAGGCCAGGTAACAGGGGCTTGCTGCTGATTGCTTGGAGCAGAGATGAAATCACAGGGGGTCAAAGCTGAGTCCTGAGGGTGGAGTTATCTCTGAGTGGGGTCACAGGTGCAGGACTGGCAGGTCCAGCTGGGTCCAGGTGGAGCCATGGTATGTCAGACATGCAAAAACACTGGGAAAGATTTCTCAAAAGGCCAACCTACTATAGTGGCGTTATCTGCAAGAATAACTGGGGAAGTTGCATATCTTAAAACCTCCAGAAAAATGGCCGACAATCCTTCCTGTCTGTGCCTTAGCAGGACTCAGGCAACCTCCACCTCCCGGGTTCAAGCAATTCTCATGCCTCAGCCTCCTGGATAGCTGGGATTACAGACGCATGCCACCACACCTGGATACTTTTGTATTTTTTGGTAGAGATGGGGTTTCACCATGTTGGCCAGGCTGGTCTCGAACTCCTGACCTCAAGCAATCTGCCTGCCTTGGCCTCCTGAAGAGCTGGGATTACAGCTGTGAGCCTCCATGCCCAGCCCAGTACCTGTTTTTACTAAAGACAAACCATAGTAGGACAAGTTTATTTAAAATAATTGTGAGTCTTATTATACTTGGCCTGAGTGTGTACATAGTCAGCAAGAATAATTATTTGCCATATAGGCCCTTCTTAAAATGGGCTTTGCCAGAACTTTATTCCATAAGGAATCTCAGATTTGACTTTTTTTTAAGCCTTGAGCCCAGCCATGATTTATTGGTGCCAGAAAACACCTATATAAATTGTGCAACGTCCTCTCCTCAAGGTCCCAAGATAATTTGGGGCTCCTGAGCCTGTCAGAAAGTGACATTCTTTACGTACTACAGGCCAGAACTCTGTACAGTGACTGTGCACACAAAGGATGAGGCCAACTTAATAATCAGCTTTGACTCCTTAAAGCAGTCTGTCTGTATCTGAAAGCATGTCAGTCCATCAAAGCCTTGGTAAAATACCCAGTGTCTCCAATTATGTCCTGTTACAAAAGGAAATACATTCTTTTTTTTTTTGAGACGGAGTTTCACTCTTGTTACCCAGGCTGGAGTGCAATGGCGCGATCTCGGCTCACCGCAACCTCCGCCTCCTGGGTTCAGGCAACTCTCCTGCCTCAGCCTCCTGAGTAGCTGGGATTACAGGCACGTGCCACCATGCCCAGCTAATTTTTTGTATTTTTAGTAGAGACGGGGTTTCACCATGTTGACCAGGATGGTCTCAATCTCTTGGCCTCGTGATCCACCCGCCTCGGCCTCCCAAAGTGCTGGGATTACAGGCTTGAGCCACCGCGCCTGGCAGTAAATACATTCTTATTGAACTTATGCAAATAACTATACTGCTGTAAATTAAGTATACTTGCAAATAGTTTTCAAATTCTAAAGAAGTCAGGTAGACAGAAATGTACTTCACAGCTTATTCACAGGAGTGTACTTTACCCAATTGTTAAAAGCCGTAAACAGCTCAAAAGAAAAAAAAAAAAAAAGGTTTTCTAGACTCTGAAAAACAAAAGAATTAGCAGTATTTCAAACAAAAAGCAATGATAAGATTACTCCAGTCTTCCATTAGTTCAGTCTATGTAATTTACTTCCGTTCGGCTCAGTATTCATGAACACATTAGTTCTCCGTGGGAGTCTTGGAAGTTTTTCCTCTATTCTAATAATCACAATTGCCAACATGACCAGAAACTTGCCTTCAAGAGCACCCGTCAGAGTCCTACAGCTGATTATAAATCCACCTTGAAAATAAAGTAAAACAATTGTGGATAATGAAATCTCAGAACAGCCACAGTTAAAGTCTGGTCATCTCTGCGGCACACAATAATTTAACATAACAATCCTAATTATTACTGATAACATATACTGAGACATACCGGAATTACAGGAATCTTATACAACTTTGGAACACATGCTAATAACACATTCATACAAATATAGCCCAAATAAAGCCAAATACCATTTCATACTTGACAATGCTTCCTGTATGATTTTAATATACCAAATAAACCAAATATGCTTCTTTTGGACTTTCATCAGATTTTTTTAAAGGCCAAATTTAGAATTTGACTTTGGAAGGCTTGTCAGATATCAAAGGTTTAATTAAACACTTGATATTACAACGTGAAAGTCCAGGTCACTATAAGCAAAGGGGAAATTACTCACTGACAGAGAGGAGACGCTGCTTTCCAAACAGGACCCAAAAAAGATGGCATGTGGCCAACTGAGTGTCTCCTCTTCCCCTGCCTTTTTTTCCTGCTGTTACTCAAAAGGCAAACAAAAATCTTTCATTCTTTTTTAGTACTACATGAAAATCTTGTTCAAAAAAGAAACTCAAATTTCACCTTTCCATTAGTGTACTATTAATGTCAAATCTACTTCTTAATGAAACCTTACAAACAAGTTCTATTCCATCTTAGTTTGAACATAAGACAAAATTTCCGTAAATGTTTTATAACCCTTTATAATTTTCTGTTTAAGGACAGATGAGCTCTCTAAGAAAGCCCTGTTATTCAAACATCAGGGCCCAGATTCTGGCCCTGAGTCAGAGTGCTTCACTTCCAATGTTCTACCTTTGAGAAAACTAAATAATCCCCTTTAAATCCTAGCCAACTGGCTCATATCCGCACCATATCCTGTACGAGATCCGCCCTTCACCAACCCTTCACGACTTGCTTCAACCTTCAGTTTTGTCCTGTTACTTTTAGCTTACAGCAACCCTTAAAAATCTCTGCACTAGACAAAATTATTCTGTTTAACAAAAAACGTATTTCCAAGCATCTTACAACCTTTTACCAAGAACACATTCTACTTTCCTTTGACACCTTGCATGTGAATCTGCTTCTCCAGTCGTCTCAAGTACATGTTATACTGTTAACTCTTAGCAACTTTTATTTTTGGTGACAAGTCTGGTAAGCAAGCAGCTTTCACCATGTATAAGACCGGAGAGCCCAGTTGGCCAGGCGTGGTGGCTCACGCCTGTAATCCAAGCACTTTGGAGGCCAAAGCGGGCGGATCACCTGAGGTCAGGAGTTCAAGACCAGCCTGACCAACATGGTGAAACCCCGTCTTTTAAAAAAAAAAAAAAAAAAAAAAGACTGGAGAGCCCAGGACAAGAAGAGAGCTGCAGATAATGTGTGACTCTTCCCAGCCTCACCAGGGGACCTAGCTAAGCCCATGTGCTCCAGGCCTTCCTAGAATCCAATGGCTATGAAACAGACAAGTCAAATACTTAATAGAAGTCATAGAAGCAGCTTATGGTCTTAAAGCATCTAGCAAACAGCACTAAGCATTCCTAATTTAGACAAAATGTCTAAACTTCTAAGACACTCATTTTATTTTAGCAATAATCTTTTAACTGTCTTTGTTTCGGTCACGTGACCAAGAAGGCATTAAAGTTTATTTTTCTGACAGTGTTTGATTTAAGCACTTACTTTTCTTCTTTATAAATAATGTAACTTATATTTTAAGTTCGCGGGTACATGTGTAGGTTTATTATCTAGGTAAACTTGTGTCACAGGGGTTTGTTGTATGGATCATCTCATCACCCAGGTTCTCAGCCTAGCACCCATTACAGGACCTATTTTTCCTGATCCTCTCCCTCCTCCCCCCCTCCACCCTCCAGCTGGCCCCAGTGTGTGTTGTTCCCTCTGTGTCCATGTGTCCTCATCATTTAGCTGCCACTTGTAAGCGAGAACACGCAGTATTTGGTTGTCTGTTCCTGCCTACTTTTGCTAAGGATGATGGCTCCATCCATGTCCCTGCAAAAGAAATAATCTCATTCTTTTGTGTGGCTGCATAATATTCCACGATTCTCCTGCCTCAGCCTCCCGAGTAGCTGGGATTACAGGCATGCACTACCATGCCCAGCTAATTTTTATATTTTTAGTGGAGATGGGGTTTCACCATGTTGGCCAGGCTGGCCTCGAACTCCTTATCTTAAGTAATCCACCCACCTTGGCCTCCTAGAGTGCTGGGATCATAGGTGTGAGCCTCCACACCTGGCCCTGGCTCAGTCTTGAGAGGGTGTATATGTCCAGGAATGTACCCATTTTCTTCTGGATTTTCTAGTTTATGTGCGTAGAGGTGTCTGTAATATTCTCTGATGGTTTACGTTTCTGTGGGGTCCGTGGTAACATCTCCTCTGTCATCTCTGTGTTTATTTGGATCTTCTCTTTTCCTCTATATGAGTCTTGCCTAGTGATCTATCTATTTTATTAACATTTTTCAAAAATCCAGCTCCTGAATTTGTTGATCTTTTGAACGGCTTTCCGTGTCTCGGTCCCCTTCAGTTCTGCTCGGATTGTGGTAATTTCCTGTCTTAGTTGTGAAGTTTGGTGGTTAAATGGAGATCTTTCTGACTTTTTGATATGGGCCTTTGGTGCTATAAATTTCCCTCTTAGCACTGTCTTAGCTGTGTCCCAGAAATTCTGGTATGTTGTATCTTTGTTCCCATTAGCTTGAAAACACCTCTTGATTTCTGCCTTAATTTCATTATCTACCCAAAAGTCATTCAGGAGCAAGTTATTCAATTTCCATGTAGTTGCATGTTTTTGAGTGCATTTCTTAATCTTTTTTTTTTTTTTTTTTTGCACAAGAGGGTAGACAGGAGAGGAAAGGGGGTGGGAGGAAGGTTCTCTTAGTCTTGGTTTCTAATTTGGTTGTGCTGTGGTCTGAGAGATTGCTTGTTATGACTTCAGTTCTTTTGCATTTGCTGAGCAGTGTTTTTTGTCCAATCATGTGATCTATTTTAGAGTACCTGTCATGTGGCAATGAGAAGAATGCACATTCTGTTGTTTTGGGATGGAAAGTTCTGTAGATGTCTATCAGGTCCATTTGATCCAGTGCTGAGTTCAGCTCCTGAATATTTTTGTTAATTCTCTGCCTCGATGATCTGTCTAATACTGTCAGTGGGGTGTTAAAGTCTCCCATTCTTATTGTGTGTGAGTCTAAGTCTCCTTGAAGGTGTTAAAGAACTTCCTTTATAAATGTGGGTGCTGCAGTGTTGGGTGCATATATACTTAGGATAGTTAGGTGTTCTTGTTGAATTGAACACTTTGCCATGATGTAATGCCCCTCTTTGTCTATTTTGATCTTTGTTGGTTTAATGATTGTCTTGTCTGAAATCAGGATTGCGACCCCTGATTTACTGTTTTCCGTCTGCTTGGTACATTTTTCTCCATCCTTTTATTTTGAGCCTATGGGTGTCACTGCATGTGAAATGGATCTCTTAAAGACGACATACCAATGGATCTTGGTTCTTTATCCAGCTTGCAACTCTGTGCCTTTTAATTGGGGCATTTAGCCCATTTATATTCATTTTTATTTATTTTTTTCTATTTTTTATTTTGAGATAGGGTCTTGCTCTGTTACCCAGGCTGGAGTGCAGTGGTGCGATCTCGGCTCACTGCAATCTCCACCTCCCCCCTTCTAGTGCATCTGAGACTGCAGGCATGCACCACCAAGCCTCACTAATTTTTGTATTTTTGTTTATTAGAGATGGGGTTTCATCATATTGGACAGGCTGGTCTTGAACTCCTGACCTCATGATCCGCCCACCTCAGCCTCCCAAAGTGCTGGGATTGCAGGCGTGAGCCACCACACCTGGCCAGCCCATTTATATTCAAGGTTAGTATTGATATATGTGGAGTTGATCCTGTCATCATGATGCTAGCTGATTAGCATGCAGATCTGTTTGTGGTTGCTTTATAGTATAACTTGTCTGTGTACTTGGGTACGTTTTTGTAGTGGCTGGTAACAGTCTTTCTTTTCCATATTTAGTGCTTCCTTCAGGAGCTCTTGTGAGGCAGGTCTGGTAGTAACCAATTCCCTCAGCATTTACTTGTCTGAAAAGGATCTTATTTCTCCTTCACTAATGAAGCTTAGTTTGGCTGGATATGAAATTCTGGGTTGGACTTTCTTTAGGAATGTTGACTATTGGCCCCCAGTCTCTTCCGGCTTGTAGGGTTTCTACTGAGAGGTGTGCTGTTGGTCTGATAGGTGTTCCTTCGTAGGTGACCTGGCCTTTCTCTCTGGCTGCCTTTAACATTTTTTCTTTCATTCCAACCCTGCAGAATTTCATGATTATTTGTCTTGGGATGATCTTCTCATGGAGTATCTTACTCTGCCTTTCCTGGATTTGAACATCAACCTCTCTAGCTAGGATGGGGAAGTTTTCGTGGATGATATCCTGAAATCTGTCTTCCAAGTTGCTTACACTCTCCCAATCTCTTTCAGGGACACCAGTGAGTCACAGATTTGGATTACAGAATCCCATATTCTTGGAGGTTGTGTTCACTCCTTTGCCTTCCTTTATTTTCCATTCTTGTCTGACTGTCTTATTTCAGAAAGCTAGTCTTGTAGTGTGGTTTTCAGTTCTACCAGGTGAGTTACATCCTTTTCTACACTGGCTGTTTTGTCTGTCAGCCCCTGCACCATTTTATCATGACTCTTAGCTTCCTTGGATTGGGTGTTCACGCACCCCCGCACCTCAGTGATCTTTGCTCCTGTCCATGTTCTGAATTCTGTTCTGTCACATCAGCCACCTCAGCCTGGTTCACAGCCCTTGTCGGAGAGGCGGGGCAGTCGTTTGGCAGAAAGATGGCACCCTGGCTCGTGTTGTCTGGGTTCTTGCACTGGTTCTTTCTTATCTTTTGGGCTGACGTTCCTGAGCTCTTTGAAGTTGTTAGCCTTTGGATGATTTTCTTTTCTTCATCCTATTTGATGACCTTGAGAATCTGATTGTAGTATAAGGTGGATTCAGCTGACTGGCTTTGCTTCTGGAAGATTTTAGGGTGCCAAGGCTCAGTTCCCAACTCCTGGGACTGTGTGCTCTAACTCTGGGGGATTTGTATCAGGCCCCAACTTTGTTCTCTGGCTCCCGGAGGTTAGGAATCAACTGCACTGAGGGACCGAGGTCCTCCTGGATACTGGTCACTACACTCTGATAGGTGGTGCCAGCCAACACACTTTGTAGTGCAGTGGGAGCACGATCCATTCCTGTCTACATGTGCCAGCAGCCGCGGTGGCAGCAGCACGGGGTGCACACTCATTGGCTGCAGCAGGGTGCTGCCAGGTGCTGGGTGCCTGCTTCCATGCAGGTGTTCACCACAGTGGCAGAAGCAAGCACCTGGGGGGCAGGTGGTAATGTTGGCATGGAGGGGGGCACTGGCAGGCCCAGGCCTATGGCATTCTTTGTGCCCCACAGGCAGGGGTGGTCAGTCACGACAGGGAGGGGCCACGGTTCTCTGTGCCTAGTTTCACTCCCGCAGCGGTGGTGGTGCAAGGGAGTTGGGGCTGGCTCTGTGTCTGCCAAGGAAGGCTCCAACTGCAGTGGCAGTCGGCAGGGGGCATGGGGCAAACTGCACTCCTGCCACAGCAATGGCAGGGCAGGGTGCGAACACACAGGTATACTGGTGGGCAGGGAAAGCAAAACCCCCCTGCACAGACGTGCGATAGCAAAGCAACATGGGGGTTGCAGTGGCCCCGGAGAAGCTGCAGTGTGGGGAGGGAGTGGGCAGGCTGCACATGGCCATGGGAGCTGCCCTGCTGGAGCTCTCCACCAATCAGCCATGGCCCCCCAGTGCAAAAGCTGTGCTGCAGATGCCCGGGGCACCCAGAGCTGGCCTGCAAGCAGGCATGCCCAGGCTGGGCCCTAGGAGAGAAGGCATGCTCGGGTCAGACTGGCCCCATCTGATGGGCAAGACTGCCCTGCAAAGATCATATCCAACAGTTTCCCCAGGGCTAAAAGCTCCTATGGGAGGAATTCGAGCCTGGGGGATGGCCCTCCCTGGCCATGTTCCACTACGGACTCTCCTTCACCAAACCCTCTGGGCCGTGCCTCAGCAGGCTGCTGCCCCTACAACCTCCCAGCAGCTGTCCCCACCACCTCGAGTGTCCAAGGCGGTTAACGGGTCTCCCCCAGCCGGGATTCCAGGATTCTCCTTCCGTCTGCAGTGAGAGCAGACTCCTCCTTGTCAGTTCAACTCACCCATTCTCCCGGAGTCTTGGGGACCAGTAAGGAGTCCCGGTGCGCAGTAGCCGCGTGCAGGGCTCCCACATCCTCCCGCTTGAGCCCAGCTTCTGCGTTCTCCTTCAGTCCACTGCCGGTGCCTCCTCTGAGACCGCCTGGGAGCAGCCAATCACCCCCCAACCCTAACCCTAACCCCGCGGCGGCAACCGCTCTGCCGGGCCGTGTTGTCGGCCGTCCTCCAGCTCAGTCTATTTTTCTTTAAGCGAATTAATTAGAGCTCTTTTACAGAAACACCACACATGACACATTAAATAGACAGAAATGAAGAATCAAGACGTCCATTGACTGAGAAGCGTTCAGAGGGAGGGCAGGGGCTTTAAAACAATCTCTGCACAAATACAGCCCAAATATCAGCTTTAATGAAGTCCAGTTCTAACTGTAGAGCTCTCAAGAAAAATCCTTTTAAAATCTTTTATTTTCATTTTTTTTTAAAGATGGGGTTTCAGCATGTTGGTCAGCCTGGTCTTGAACTCCCTACCTCAGGTGATCCGCCCACCTTGGCCTCCAAAGTGCTTGGATTACAGGCGTGAGCCACCACGCCCGGCCTAAAATCTTTTATTACGAGATTTCAGCCAGGACAGAAGGCCAATATTCCTGGCTGTTGAATTTTTTCACTAAGAGTAAATCAGTGAGCCTTACCTAAGAGGGTGACCCAACCTCAGACATGCAAAGTGGCTCCAAAGAGATAAAAGTGACCTTTACGAGATCTAGAATCTCCCCAAAGGTAGTTCAAGACGGAAAATCAGACGTTGTCCACAGAGAGGAAAATGATCGCTAAGCAGCAAAAGTCCAGCAAGTGTTAGACCATGAAGGACTCACCCCCCAAAGCCAGGAACGGAACCCAGGCCGCCACTGTGAAGAACCGCCAAAGCCTCAGCGAGCTGACCTCCAGCACGAAGTGACGGCTGCTGTCTCTCCCAGGAGTCAGCTGCAAGAGCGACTCAATCCAAAAGGCCTCTTAAAGTCCAGATGGCACTTTTCCAGGTTTTTACTATATCAGCAAAAGGGATTTCCGGAAGGGGGTAAAGTAGGCATCTCCACTATCCCCAAGAATTCACTCTCAGGAATGAGCTAAAGAAAGCGAAAGATGAGGCCGGGTGGGGTGGCTCAAGCCTGTAATCCCAGCACTTTGGGAGGCTCAGGCGGGTGGATCACGAGGTCAAGAGATCAAGACCATCCTGGTCAACATGGTGAAACCCCATCTCTACTAAAACTACAAAAAATTAGCTGGGCATGGTGGCGCGGGCCTGTAATCCCAGCTACTCAGGAGGCTGAGGCAGGAGAATTGCCTGAACCCTGGAAGCGGAGGTTGCAGTGAGCCGAGATCACGCCATTGCACTCCAGCCTGGGTAACAAGATCGAAACTCCGTCTCAAAAAAAAAAAGAAAGCGAAAGATGGTAAAAGCCCTGTAGGGATGAGACCTTTTAAGAGAAAACTCTCGCCAAGGCTCCGCTCAGGGGAAGAGCGTGCTGCTCATGTCTGACCCCTGATTCTCTTGGACTGGCCACCTGACATGAACTTGAAGATCCCTGCCCTCAGGATGGCGGACACCAGGAGAGAACACCCACACGTAGTCACAAAGTTGCCCTCTCAAGGACGTAAACCAAGACACGAGGGAAACTTCCTCCAGTGTTTGCTCCAGGGACCTGCAGCAAAGTCTGTCGGTGACAGTCTGTTGGACCGGCTTGAGCAGTGGGCAGCTAGGGGTCCTAAGCTCGTGTTTGTCTTCCTTGTGACAGAACAGCACAGAAAGGCAGGTTCATAGCCCGGGGTGCTCAGGCGAGCCTCACAAATCCTTGTTCTTGTTAATAGGCAGTGGTTTTTACCATTCATTCAACCAGTACACTCAGAGAGGGGCCAGAAGCCTGGCTGGTAAGACGTTTTGTTGTTGTTATTGTTCTTGTTTTGAGACGGAGTTTTGCTCTTTCCCAGGCTGGAGTGCAGTGGTGCAATCTCGGCTCACTGCAGACTCTGCCTCCCGGGATCCAGTGATTCCCCTGCCTCAATCTCCCAAGTAGCTGGGATTACAGATGCCTGCCACCACGCCCAGCTAATTTTTTTATTTTTTAAATTTTTTTTGTATTTTTAGTAGAGACGGGGATTTCACCGTGTTGGCCAGGCTGGTCTCGAACTCCTGACCTCAGGTAATCTGCCCGCCTTGGCCTCCAGAAGTGCTGGGATGACAGGCGTGAATCGCCACACCCAGCCCAGTAAGACATTCCTACCCTGTTGCTGGCATGCCCGGTTTTTGGGTCCCCTTTCCCTGAGCTGCCCTGGCGACCCTGCGCGAAGCTGCAACCACAGCTGTTGGGGATAAGCCGCATCACAAAGGAAAATCACCTTTTTCCACTTCATGGAACCACAGGGGAAAAAAACTTTCAGTTTTGCAAGATGCTGCCCAGCGAGCTACATGGGGAAAACTTTCCATCCCAGCCAATGCAAAATACACATAACGAAATAGACGCTGGTGACCTCGCTCAGCACCCAACGTCCCCCTCGAAAGGTGCCGCTGTTGTCTTTGACCCACTCAAGGTGGGGAGGGATGACCTCTGACCGGGAAGGCAATGCGTGGCCTTTGGGCCAGATGGACAAGCAGACGGTCACCCCCAGTCAGGCCCGTTGAGCTTCCACGAGCAATTCCCTCAGGGCTCACCAAATGTGACCACACAAATAAGGAGGCTTCCCTGTGTGAGGCTTGCTGGACTTGGTCAGGCACTCCTTCAGAGATCCCCCTCCACGTCCTCACACACACGCAATGCCACCCACCAGCGTTTCCACCCAGAGGCACTCAACACGCAGAGGCTGGCTCCAGCTGTCACGGAGCCCGAAACCAAGTGGGGTGACAGAAAGGAAAATAAGATCTTGGGACCCCAAACTCACTGCCGAAGGGAAAAGGTAAGCTTAGAAACTGAGTCTCTCTCTCACACACACAAACACACAACCTGCATTTCCTTTTGTCCTTAAGCAAACAGCTACAAGATAGAAGGCCACTTGTCACCCCAGGTGGCCTCCCTCACCTGGCAATGTAAATGAACAACAAATCAGCCAGCCACGGCGGCTCACACCTGTCATCCCAGCACTTTGGGAGGCCGAGGCAGGTGGATAACCTGAGGTCAGGAGTTCAAGACCTGCCTAGCCAAGATGGTGAAACCCCACCTCTACTAAAAACACAAAAATGAGCCAGGTGTGGTGGCACATGCCTGAAATACCAGCTACTCAGGAGGCTGAGGCAGGAGAATCACTTGAACCCGGGATGGGGAGGTTGCAGTGAGTTGAGATACGCCACTGCACTCCAGCCTGGGCAACAGAGTGAGGCTCCATCTCAAAAAGCAAAAACAAAAAAACACAAATGAACTGTTCCTCTGCCCCCGGCTTTCACCTGCAACTGGAGAGCAGTGGGCACTAACCACAGCCTCACGAGAGGATGACCTTCCTTCCTTTCTTCCTTTCCTCCTTCCCCTCTGGCCATTTCTTTACGTAAATATTGAAGCCCCAAAACCCTCTTTGGGAAAGGAGTGGGCTGCACATCCCGCGGTGGCTTGTGTCTCCTTTTTCCCGGCATGGCTTCAACATTGGCAAAGGAAACCTCTGAACTGGCTGAGAGCAGTGTCAGTCGCTCTGTGGGAAGGGTCTCCCCTGGTCTCGGGGAAGATCTCCCAAGAGAAGCAGCCAGGGAGCAATGCAGGGAGGCCGGGAGCCAACTTCGGTTCCAGGCTTGCGCCAGGGCAAAGGGCACGGTGGAGTGGAAGTTAGAGGAGGAGCCTAAGACCCCAGGGGTGGGAGCAGATGCTAAAGACCCCCGGAGCACTGTGGACCGCGCCCTGGGAGAGGCGGGAACCAGGCCTGAGGGCAGAGGACCAGCTGCACGTTGGAATGTGGAGCCTGGGCACAGAGAGGTCAGGCAGCAAGCTCATGGCAGCCCAGCCAGAGGGTCAGCCTGCTCTCCCCGCGTGGAGCCAAGGCTGGGAGACAGCCTACCTCCCACCAGAGCCAGCAGCCAGTTCCCGCCCAGCCTGCCCCGTCCTGACCCAGCCTGCCCCGTGCTGCCATTTTCACTCCCCGTCAGGCCCCCTGGCTGGCTCGAGGGTCCCTGCCTTCCAAGAGACACAGGCAGCAGCAGCAGGGGCTGGGTGGAGGGGTGGGGGCAAGAATCAGGGACGCTCCAAACAGGACCCCTGAATAGTGGCTAGAGAAAGGTCAGGACAGGACAGGGCCCACACCCATGGCCACTGGCAGATCTCTGGTGGCTGACCTGTCCTAGGAGCACACAGGGCAGGTGAGGCTGCTTCCTCTTGAACCCAGAAGCCAGTGCACAGCTCATCTGTGGCCTCAACTCCCGGCCCCAGTAAGTGAGGGGCTCTGTGAGGCCACCAGCCCGGACTTCATGGGGCAGCAGCATCTGGCTTTCCGGCTCCGGATGCTGCCTGCTAGGCCAGACCTTCAACCAGGTCCCTCCTGACAGCATTCACGCCAGAGTCCAGACCCGAGACAGAACTGGGCAGCAGCCCACAGCAAACGTGCCCCCCAAACTCCACGTGAACCTAACCCAGTCCTGAAGGGAATGTTCTCTTGAGTGTGGGTGGGAGGAGCAGGCATCGTGAAGGTTGCGCCCTCTCCCTCAAGGACCACTGGCTTGGCCCTTCTGTCCCATGGGACTTCTCCCCACAGACCCCACCAGCCTCCTCCTGTCATCTCAGAGAAGCTACCAGGACAGAAGTCTTCCACAACTGGGCCAAAGACCTCTTAGGCATGGGACTGTCTCTACACCTGTTCTGGACCAGAGGTTGCCTGAGTTAAAAAATTAAATATTAAAAAACAAAGGCCTCCACATCACAGCAGCCCTGCCTAGTCTTATGACCGCTGTGCTCCTGTGCTCCGGGAGGGCCGCTGTGTGAGGAGGAGGGAGTGGTGTGGGGTTAGAGAGCTGGCATTGGTCCAGCCCCGGCTTATGACTCCCTCGGCACTTGTTACAGTTATGGGTAGAAACGGAATCTCTCTGACGTCTCCTGCTCCCCTTTCACCTGCCCCAAGGCAGGACTCATCGCCCCCCTCTTCCTGATCACCGGCCAGAAGAACCACCTTCATAGCGGATCGATGCCCCGCCCTGGGGCAAGGAATGCTGAACACACAGGGGTTCCTGGCAGGGCCTTCCCGGAACCTCGCCCAGTGCCTCTTCATCTGTGCCCCTTTATAATTCACTGTAAATGTGCTTCCTTGAGTTCCCCAAGCCACTCTTGCAAATCAGTTGCAGGCAAAACGGGGAGCCGTTGCAGTATTGCTGGAAAAGAGGATCCCGACCCAGACCCTAAGGGTGAGCTGACCCTAAGGGCAAGCTCTTGGATGTCGAGCAGGAAGGAATTTGGGGTGAGCCACAGAGCACAGTGAGAGAAGCAGGGTTATTAGAAATGAGTCCGTCACAGAGTGGGGCGTGCTTAGAAAGCAGGAGGAGGCACGCCCATTGTCTGTTAGTGGGAGCCACGGTTACCCCTGGAACGTGAAGATGTGCTCACTAAAGATAGGGGCTGTGGGTGCCATCAGTGCGGTTCATCCTCCAACCTCAGCCGGCTCATTGACATAATCTCTGAGTAGAGTGGGCTAGCTCTCAGGACATGTGGACAGTCTGCAGGCTTGCTGGGAGATGCCCCATATGGCCGTAAATGTTCTGTAATTATAATTGGTGGCCAGCTTGAAGCGTGGCTATTCTTAGACCATAAGCATTAACCTTACAGGTGCCTGTGAGTGCCTCCGACCCACTTCAGGATGGAGTCACTCTGGTCATGCTCCATTAAACCAGAGGCCTGGTGAGCAAGGGTTCCTCTAACAACAGGAGGAACCTCACCGTGGAGCCAGCCGGTGAATGGTGTGTGTCGGGGGAGGCGTCTTGGGGCTGAGCCCTGACCCGTGGGACCTGACGCTATCTCCAGGTACTGTGTTGAAATGGTGTTGGAGGACACCTAGCCCGTGTCCGCCGCAGAACTGATGGCTCGCTCGGGGTGGGGAAACACCCACCCCCCACATTTGGCCCCAACAGTCTTGGGAGTCTTCTGTGCTAATGTCTTCTGTGTTGTGTTGGGTGAGAGACAGGAAAAAATGATTTGAGAGTTTTTTCCAAACAGCCCCTCTCCTGATGCAGCTTGCTTTCTAATCCGAGAGTCCTGTCCTGAAGAGGGCAAAGCCCACCCATGCTCTCATCCCACAATTCTTACTGAGCCCCTGCCATGGCAGTGATGGCCCCAGGTGCTGGCTGCACAGACAGAACCCCGTGCCCTCACCACCAGCATTCCAGAGGGGAGGATACTCTAGAATCAAAAGAGAATGCAGGTGGCACGTGTGTGCCTGTCAGGACAGAAATCTACCAAATTTCCTTCCAGGTGTGGGAGGGTGGGGTTGGGCTGGAACTCCCTGACAGTCAGGAAGAGCTCTGAGCTCCCCATTCAGGGCCAGCCTAAAGTTCAGGACAGGCACAAGAAAAAATGCTCCCAGGACGGAAACAGACAGCCCAGCCTGTGCCCCTGGTAAGACTCAGAGGCGGGGACGCCCCAAGACACCGCCTACTGGATGCCTCCTGTCCCCAGAGACAGCTGGGGCATCGCCCCCAAAGCTCTGGAAGCCCCACCCACGACGCCATCATACCACAGCCAGTACATCTCGTGACACAGAGCCCCAGCCTCAGCCTCCATACACACACGCACCATGCTCACTCATGCAAAACAAACACAGCCACACAGAAGGACCCCTAGATTTGAGACGAGGTGTGACAGGTGTCTCTTCGCCCCAGCCCTCTCCTGGCCTCCTGGCCACCTGGCCACCTGCCCTCCCTTGCATCTCCCCACACCCTCCCCCCCTAACATCCCCCCCACCCTCTCCCCACCCCCGTGTGGGATTCAGAAACACCCTGCCTGACACTCACCCTGACTGTCACCCAGAAAGGAGGAAATGCACTGTCAACTGGAGAACAGACAGGTGGCAGAGTCCCAGGGCCCACAACCCCTCAGAGAGGGCCTGGCGGTAGGAGAGGCACCCACAAGCCGGTCAGGCCAGACAGGGAAGGGCCGTCTGCCTAGAAGGCGCCCCAGCCTGCAAAGATGGACTGGAAGCTGATACCTCCGGGATGTCCTGGCCAAACCAGTGCCCTGGCAGAAGCCAAAGCCCACCACCTCCCGACCCTTGCCGGTCTCCCCCCTCTACCCTGGGGGATGGCCAAGGAGCAGCCCAGCCTGGGGCGGGAGCAGGGACAAGATGACCTCAGGAAGCCCAGGCTGGGGGGTGGCGTCCTCCCCTCCCCCGCCCCACTCTGCAGGCGAGACCCCAACCAACGCTGCTCCCCCGATCCTCTCCGAGGGTCGCCCCCCGAACACGTCTGCTCACCCGTGGGCCTCCGGCCCCTGAACACAACCAGGACTGGCCGCAAGTCCAGGCGTCAGCGACTGTCACCCTGACCTGGTCCCCTGCCCGGCCTCGCCAGGTCTGCCCCGCCGCGCGCACAGCAGGGCCGGGTGGAAGGAGGCCGGGCCTGGCCGTGGCTCAGGCGCTACCTTTCGGGGGGTTTGGGGGTGGTCTCAGCCCCTCTCTGGGGTTCGGCCTCCCCATCAGTCCCCCGGAGCCGGGGCAGGCCTGGGGACGCCCTCCGCGGGCTCCAACCCCGCCCCCCCGGAGGCCACGCCCCGCCCCCCCGGAGGCCACGCCCCTCCCCAGGAGGCCCCGCCCCACCCCGCCCCGGAGGCCCCGTCCCCTCTCCAGGAGACCCCGCCACGCCACGCCCCTCCCCGGAGGCCCCGCCCCCTCTCCCAGGAGACCCCGCCCTCCCCGCCCCGCCCCCGCCCCGGAGGCCCCGCCCCTCCCCGCCCCCGGGCCGCGCGGGCTGCCTGGGAGTCGCGGGTCCAGCCGCGTTCAGAGCGCGCGAGGCTCCCGGAGCGCGGCGAGGCTGCAGGGGCTGCGTCCACGGCGGTGAGTCCAGGGCCCCAGTCCCCTGCCCGCACGCGCTCGGACCGGCGGCCTCGGCTGCGGTGCTCCCTGCGGGGGCCGGGGCGGGCGGAGGTGGGGGCGGGGAGGCGCCGGAGAGGGGCTGGCGGCTGCGGGTGTGCCCGACCCCGGGGAGCTGGGCTTCTCCTCCCATCCCCCCCAGGCCTCCCCGAATTTTTCCAAAGAGCTGGAGCGGGAGCGGGCGGAGGCTGCCGCCAGGAGCCTCCCGGCCGGCCCAGGGCTGCGCGGCCACCCGGGCCCATCGCCCAACTCCAGAGGCCCCTGGCCCCCGACGTGGGCCGGGAGGGACAGCCTCGCGGACTCGGGGAGGGGCACGGGGTCTCGCGGAGCTCCTGGCCAGAAGGGGAGGACTCACGCCCCCGCGGATCACCCCGGGGCGCTGGAACTCACCGCCGCTTCCTGTTCTGGGTCCGGTGGTGCCTGCGGTGAGGTCCTGGGGGCCCGGCCTTCGGGGGGGACCACCGGGCCCCTCCTCATTCCGGGACACAGGAAAGGCTCCCGCCTTTGACTGGCTGAGCAGCTCCTCGATACCTGGCTCCGGGCAGCCTTCCCTGAGCCTGGGTATGAGCCTGCAGCCTGGGCCCCAGGGGCGCCCGCCACCGTCTGCCAGATCCCTCGGGGCTCCCTGGCCCAGCCAGCCTTCCTAACTGCCTTCCACTCCCACCGGTGCCTTAGCTCAGCCTCGTGGCCCGGTGGGTTGGGTACTACCCAGTGGGCAGGTGACGGCACCAGCTGGACCTGTTTGTGGCCCTGCATGCCAGGACTTCCTCAGAGACAGCTCAGTTTCCCCCACACCAGAACCTCACTTCATGGGGGAGAAATTGGAAATCCGTCCTCCTCACACTCCTCCCTGGAGGTGGGGACAGGCCCCAGCAGGACTTGGCACTGTTCTTGGCCATCTGGGGCTCACACTCGCACCCCAGGACGGCAGTCAGGTCTCAGGGGCCTCACCTGCCGCTTTCCTCTTAAAGCCTCTGCCAGGCCCTCTCCGGATCTGTTCTCTGAGGTATCTTCCTTTCCCTTTTCCCCCAGTGCCCAGCACTAGCTCCTCAGGCCCCAGAATGTCCCTCCCCCTCCTCTGCCCACGGCTGTCCCTGGCAGAAGGCAGCAGCCTCCCCCTCCAACACCAGGCACTCACGAAATACAGAATCACGACCCCAGCGGGGCGTGTTCCAGATTCTTTGCCCAACAGTGCCATGGGCCCCTGGCCAAGGGAGGGTCCTGTGCAGAGGCCGAGGGGCAGTCCACAGACCCATCTGGCCCCTTCCTGCTGGTCTCTCAGTGCCCATTTCCCAGCCACAGAAGGGGGAGTAGCAGATTGCTAGTGGCTGCTGGCCTCAGTACCGAGTCACCTTTGGAATGGGGAGTGCTTTCCCTGGGTCATGCCCCCACCCAGCCCCAGGTCTCCATTGCAGGGTCCAGCCCTACTAGGCTCGTGGGGTGTCCCCTATCACTGTGCTGAGGTGCTGGATCTGAGAAATAAGGAGACAACACACCAAAGTACTGGATGAGAACACTGGGTTCAGGGGCCAACGCCACTTACAAGCAGAGTCAGGCGAGGCCCCGAGCATCCAGGCGCGTCTGTATTTATTGGGTTTAGGTTGAGGGGAAGGGTAGTGAGTGAGGTCATCTTAAGCCGGGCGCGGTGGCTCACGCCTGTAATCCCAGCACTTTGGGAGGCTCAGGCGGGTGGATCACGAGGTCAAGAGATCGAGACCATCCTGGTCAACATGGTGAAACCCCGTCTCTACTAAAACTACAAAAAATTAGCTGGGCATGGTGGCACGTACCTGTAATCTCAGCTACTCAGGAGGCTGAGGCAGGAGAGTTGCCTGAACCCAGGAGGCGGAGGTTGCGGTGAGCCGAGATCGCGCCATTGCACTCCAGCCTGGGTAACATGAATGAAACTCCCTCTCAAAAAAAAAAAAAAGAAAGAAAGAAAAGAAAACAAATGAGCAGTCAGTTATTCTTCAGGCACTAATTGTGCCGGGGTCTGCTTAGCTCTCCTTCCTCGGTGCCCAGAAGGGGGTTACCCACACTTCATGTCAGGGGAGCTGCCTGGCTCAAGACACTGAGCCGCCTCATGGAAAGTTCTAGATACAGATTAGCTACTATACACAGAAACACACACATAGGGGTGTGTGTGTGTGTGTGTGTTTATGTATATATATGTGTGTATCTTCTTTTTTTGAGACGGTCTCACTCTGTTGCCCAGGCTACAGTGCAGTGCCATGATCATAGTTCACTGCAGCCTTGAGTTCCTTGGCTTAAAAGAGTGTCCCACCTCAGCCTCCCAAGTAGCTGACCACAGGCACGTACCACCATACCCAGCTAATTTTTCTATTTTTTGCGGAAACGGGGGATCTTACTATGTTGCCCAGGCGGGTCTCAAACCCCTGGCCTCATGTGATCCTCCTGCCATGGCCCCACATAGCATGGAGATCACGGGTGTGAGGCACTGTCCCAAGTGTTGAAAAACCGTGCTTTGAATGAAGAGACCCCCTGAAACAGGCTTTGTGTGAGCAACATGGCTGCTTATTCACCTGGGTGCAGGTGGGCTAAGGCCGAAAAGGCCGTTAGCCAAGGGCAGTGGGATGAGTTGGTTTTGTAGGTTTGGGGTGGGCAGTGGAAAGTTATAGAGTAAGATCAGTTACGGTGGTGGGTAGGGGCAGGAAGTATACATTACCATAAGTTCAGTTACAATGGCAGGTGGGGTAAGAGTAGTTAAGATGGCAGGTGGGGTGGGGAGTATTCACATTATCATAGTGACAGTTAACATGGCAGGGTGGGGTGAGGAGTATTCACATTATCATAGTACAGTTAACATGGCAGGGTGGGGTGAGGGGCTCCGGGAAACCTCTGCTGGGTAAACTCCCACTGGGTGATTAGGAACAATGGTGAATGCAGGTGGGGGGCACTCAGCCGAGGCAAGCAGGACTTCAGACGTAGGCTCCAGGCTTGCACATGGAGACCTGACACCCGGCCCCAGACTAGCTAATATTATGACTGATCACCCAGAGCCCTTGGCAGAGGCCCCTCACTGCGCCTCCTTTTCTGTGATTCCAAGGAGGCTGTTGAGTTTCCTCCTCCTGCCTGTGTGGCCCCCTCCCACCAGGTTTGGGGAGGGGTGTAACCTAGAATGTGGCTGCACTGAGTGAGGGGTGGGTCAGGAGCTGGCAGGGAAGCCCGAGCGCTGGCAGGTCCCCACCCCTCTCTGCTGTCTGTGTCCTCGTCCACAACATAGGGGTGCGTGGTCCTGGTGAGGAGCGAGGCCTCTCTGGCCCCTGACCAGCTGTGTCTCTCTAGAGCAGGACGGGCTGCTCTGGCTTGGGACCCCTAGGCAGGACTGCCGTCCTCTCCAGAATGAAGACCTTGCTGGTGCTGCTGGCTGCCCTTCTGGGTGTTGAGCAAGGTGAGATGCCCTGGGGACCCCAGACCTTTGTCCGGCTGTGCCCTGCTCAGCTCCCTCTCCTCCCTTCTCCCCTGAGCAGACGCCCCAGGGGTCCTTCCAGGCTGCTCCCAGCGGGCTCACCCGCCTGGCCACACTGTCTCACTGTGGGTTTGCGTGTCACTGGAGCTGCTCCAGGGCCAGGAAGGGAGTCACTGTCCTTGCTCTGTCTCTAGCCCAGGGCCTGGTATACAGTAATTTCTCAGTAAATGTCCACTGGGGTCAGGCCTTGGAGGGACCCTGGAGGTGTCCCTGAGACAGGTGTGTCCTTCCACAGCCGGCTCGCTGATGTGCTTCACCTGCCTAAACCAGAAGAGCAATCTGTACTGCCTGAAGCCCACCATCTGCTCCGACCAGGACAACTACTGCCTGACGGTGACTGCGTCTGCCGGCATCGGTGAGTGCCAGGCCTAGACGGCGCCTTCCTCCCCACCGCACCTGCAGAGGCCATGGCTGCTGCCTGCAGCCGCCTGGCTCCCCTCACAGCCTCTCTTCCCTTGCAGGAAAGATCGTCACTTTTGGCCACACCCTGAGCAAGTCCTGTTCCCCGGCCTGCCCCCTCCCAGGAAACATCAATGCTGGCATAGCTTCCATGGGCATCCGCTGCTGTCAGGGTTTCCTGTGCAATTTCAGCGCAGCTGACGGCGGGCTGCGGGCCAGCGCCACCCTGCTGGGTGCCGGACTGCTGCTGAGCCTGTTGCCTGCCCTGCTGCGCTTCGGCCCCTGACCGCCCAGTCCCTGTCCCCGGCCCCCTAGCTCAGGAAGGAAAGCCCAGCCCTCTCTGGATCCCACAAGGGTGTGAGAGCCCCTGACTCCTCACGTGCCTGATTCGCGCCCTTGGTCCCAGGTCAGGCCTACCCCCTGCTCCTCCACCTGCCCCAGCCCTGCCTCTGCCCCAGGTGGGGCCACATGCCCTCACTTCTGGGGTCAATGATGTGACCTTCCTTGGGGGACCGTGGAAGGGATGAGGGTCCCCTGGAGTCTTAGGGTCCAGCGTCAGGACCAACTCCCGTGGACACACTGAGAGGGCCCCCAGGGAGGCTGTGCCAGTAGGGATGTGTGCCCGTTGGGGTACGTGGGTGTGCTGTGCAGGTGTGAGCACGTGGCAGTTTCTGGGGCCTGTGTTTGGGGAGGGAGGGGTGCCAGCAGCCTGCAGAGCCCCAGTCCCCTATAACCCCCTTCCCTGGCACAGTCCCATGCCCTTCAAGGGCAGCCTTTTGGGGGTGGGGTTTCCGCCGCTTCCAGGTCTCTAGGCCTCTGCCCCAAATCCAGCCAGCCCTGCCCCAGCCCAGCCCCACATTGGAGTCCTGCTGCTTCGGTGCCTCAAATAAATACAGATGTCCCCCCTTCCTGCTCTGTGTGTGGCTGCCCTTAGGGGGAGAGACTATCAAGGGTCCTGGTGTCTTCTGTGGTACAGCCCAGGTGGCAGTGGGGGAGAAGCAGGAGCCCCCTCAGCCACAGCCAGCTGCTTGCTTGGCTTGGAGGAAGCCACTCCCCTGTGCTCTGCCCGTACTCCTGCGCCAGGCTCAGCAGGTCAAGTGAGTTCAGCCTCCCGCAGCAGAAGGAGGTTGGAGGCATGGAGAAGGGAAAGCGGGTGCAGGAAGGAGCACACTCAGGCCGGGGCAGCACCCAGGGCTCTGGGGCTTGGGAATGGAGGGTGTCTATCTGGACCCACTGGTGCAGAGGGCACAAAAGCCAGGCTGGGGCAGGACCTGATGGGCCGGGGCTTAGTGAGTACCCTGTGGGAGGGGCAGGGGCCCCCACGCAGAAGCCGTGCCTGGGACTGCAGCGCTGCCAGCTTCCCCCTGGCAGACACGGTGGCTCCTGACGGAGGAAGCCGGCCTGGCCCCAGGCACATCTGCAGTTGGGTGCTGTGCACATCCCAGGGGTTCCTGGGGCTGGGAGGGAAAATGAACAGACACCAAATGGCAGTGCGTTTGTTCATTTCTCTGGGCCAGTGTGGGGAGCGGCCAGGGCTTCAGCCACTCAGCACTGACCCGGGTTGTCCCCAGCTGGCCGGAGGCTGTGGTGTGTGTCAGGATCCCAGGGTCACTGTCCCAAAGTGGGGGCCGGTCGTCACTGGGGGAGCTCACGATTCCCGCCCCTGGCAGCTGATATGAACAGCCATGTCCTCCTGGGTCCTGAGGTCAAGGCAGGTCAAGGACCCGTGTCATCCTTCTGGATCCCTGAGGTAATGATTCATGTCTGAAACATGAATCATTATTGCCACCCAAGAGGGCCATGAGGCACCCACTGTGACCGAGTGGGAGGGCCCGGAAGGGCTCAGCGGGAGGAGGGCCAGCCACAGAGCAGTCCTCCCTGGGGAAGAGCAGCCTCTGAGACTGAGCCAGAGATTCTGTGTGGGGAGTTTGGATTCCCCAAGTGGGTCGGTCTGAGAAATGCAAGCAGAGAGCAGGAAAGCAGAAGGTCCAGGCACCCTGGGCACTGTAGCCCGGAGGACAGAGGTCCCAGTGTGCAGTGCATTCACGGCGTGGTCCGCTCAGAATCGCAGGTGGCTTTGCTGGAGGGAAAGAAGCCAGCCCATCACAGTGGAGCTGGCAGGAGGAAGCTGCCCCGAAAAACCATGGCCAGAAACCTGGATCTGACCCAGGGACACAGGAGTGTGGTGGGCGCTGGGCAATGACAGAATTTCCAACAAATGCTTGGTTTCTGCTAAAGCTAGTTTGCGCTTCCATCTCTGGGCATTTCCACTTCCCAGTGAGTTCACAGGTTTCTTTTTTTTTTTTTTTTTTTTTTTTTGGAGACGGAGTTTCGCTCTTGTTACCCAGGCTGGAGTGCAATGGCGCGATCTTGGCTCACCGCAACCTCCGCCTCCTGGGTTCAGGCAATTCTCCTGCCTCAGCCTCCTGAGTAGCTGGGATTACAGGCACGCACCACCATGCCCAGCTGAATTTTTGTATTTTTAGTAGAGACGGGGTTTCACCATGTTGACCAGGATGGTCTCGATCTCTTGACCTCGTGATCCACCCGCCTCGGCCTCCCAAAGTGGAGCTCACAGGTTTCTAAGTCTCACAACCACACTGAGAGCAGGGCGCGGGCATCCCCACCTTTCTCAAGGGGAGACAGGATCAGAGGGCCTCCCGGGATCTGGGACTGGGCCCAGCATTCCCTCTGCTTTGAGTTTAGGGCTGAGGTCAGAGGCAGCCCTGATCGCCTTCGGGTGGTGGGGAGAATGGTCCTGCAGGCTTCCTGCTGCCCAGGGACAGGTGGTTTCACTGAGCAGAAGGTGGGAGCCTGCCTTGTGCCTTGAGCCTGGGGCAGAGGGGGAGGAGCTCAGCTTGCTGAGTTTCAATTTCCTGAAGCCTGGGGGAGGGAGACTGGGTGGAGAGGTGCAGTAGGGAGGTCTGCAGGGGAGGGGAGGGAGAGGAAGGAGAGAGAGAGTGGGGAGAGGGAGAGAGGCCCATCTCAGGGTCCTGGATCTGAGCCTCCCCCCCGGGGATTTCCCATGTGCCCCCAGAGCTGGGTGCCCTCCTCTCCGCAGCTTCATCCAGCCACCGCTTCCAGGCATCTGCCCGAGGATGAGCCTCTGGAGGGCGGGCAGCCACTCAGTCCCTGTGGGGACTTTGGGCCGTGAGGCCAGGCAGGATCCTGCACCGTCCACTGCGTCTGCCCCTTTGACACCATCCACTCTGCAGTGCCTCACACAGGTGGCCAGCCTGTAGGCCCGGGACCCTCTCACACACTGTCCATAGTTGTGGAAACCCCGCAGCCACGCCAGGCCTGGGCCCACAGTGTCCCCACCCCTCCACTCCCTCCATCAACCCCCAGCACGTCTTCCTGGGGGGCCCAGCCCCGAGTTCCAGACCCTCCAGGCTGCTCCTAGACCTTGGGCTGGGGCTGAGCCTGATCCTGGCTGGAAATGAGCTCAGGCTGGGCTGCCTGGGGAAGGCCCTCCCATCTCTGAACCCCACCCTGGAGAATTTGCTGGGAACCCTTGAAGGCCACAGGCCGGACCCCCGAAGATTGATAACGGGACAAAGTCCTTGGACTGAGCATGTGCATTTTCTATTTGGGCCAGCAGGCAGCTAAGCTGCAGGGTGAGGGGTTCTCTGGGCTTTGGGGTGAGGGGTTCTCTGGGCTTTGGGGTGGGGGGGGGTCTCTGGGCTGCCGGGTGGTCAGGCAGAGGCATCAGGGCAGGGAGCTGAGGGCTGCGCTGGGCAACCACCCTGCCCTCCTCTAATTTACCCACCAGGGGCAGTGCCAGGGTGGGCTGGGCTCACAGCAGGGCCCAGAGGAGGGTGCCCAGGCTAAGCAGGAGCCCCCTGACAGCCAGGCCCCAGAGGCCAGGCCAAACTCGGGCAGCCTCGTTACAGAGGTTTCCTTCACAGCAGGTCGTTTTTATGTTTTCAATCTTCATGTTAATCTGTCGTCCATCCTCAGTTTGTATGGGGTAAGACTCTCCAGGGACCTCAAGACTGGCAAATTTCATAACGTGGGCACAGGGAACGCCACAGCCCTTGGTAATGTAGCTGAACTTCTGCCCTGTGGGCGAGAGAGGAGGGTGTCTGGCACAGGAGGCCCCACCGACCTGGGACCTGCCAAGGACCTCCTCCTTCAGGGAACCTGGAAGCCAGTGGGGACACGGAGAGAACCAGAGGAGAACAGGCCACGGCCCCAGGGCCACACCAAGTCTGCATTCCATCAGATGGAGGTCCCTGAGCTCTGTCCCCAGACCCAAGCTTCCACCAGACCAGGGGCCTCAAGGCTGGCTGAAAGCACCCTGCCCACCCCCACCTGCCCCTGCCCCGGGCCTCACCATTGATAGTGCCAGTGGCTACAGCAGAGGGGCAGCTTCCAGCCTGCAGGGGACAGAGGACGGGGTGGCACTGGCGGGGGTCCAGGACGTTGACACACTGGAAGCACTCAAGACCCTGGCCTGGGGTGGGGCAGGGAGGGCACAGGTCAGGGTTGGAGGCTGAAGGGTGGGTTCCAGTCCCTCTTACCCTCTTACCAGCACAGGCAGCACACGGGGCAGGGGGCTCAGGCACCCTTGGCCGCTCAGAATTGTGGGCAGGGTCCTGCTGGCTTCTGGAGCCCCCGGCATCGAGAGGGTCTCGCGACTATCTTTAGGCCTCCTTCCCAACCTCCCCCTCAGCCCCCGACTCACTGGGCTTCACCCACAGCAGTGCCAGCAGCAGCAGCATGGGGCCGGCGACCTCCATGGTCTTGGGTGCAGGCGCACTGAGGGCTGGTGCGGCGCGGAGGCTCTGAGCCTGGCCGGGGAGGCCTCACACTCCCCAGCCCATTTCCGGTTTTGAATAAGGAGTCCGATTGCTCATGTAACGTGCACGCAGCCTATGACCTCATTCCATCATCTCACAGCACGTGATCTGAGGGGTGGAAAACCTTCCTTCCTGACACGGCTGCTCTGGGAGCCAGATGTGACCTGGAGCAAGACCTAGACCCCCCACCCCAACCACCGCTTCTCTGCCTGGGGCCTCCCAGAGCTCCGGGTGTGAGCAGAACAGACCTGGAAGGAGGAGGGGCTGCGGTGAAGAAGGGAGGGGAGGGTGTCGCCTGGGGGTCGGAGGATGCCTTAAAAAGAGAAATTCTGAGGCCTGGCGCGGTGGCTTGTACCTGTAATCCAGCACTTTGGGAGGCCAAGGCTGGTGGATCACCTGAGGCCAGGTTGCAGGAGGCCAGGCTGACCAACATGGAGAAACCCCGTCTCTACTAAAAAAAACCCAAAAAAATTAGCTGGGCATGTGACACAGGCCTGTAATCCCAGCTACTTCAGGGGCTGAGGCAGAGAATCACTTGAACCCGGGAGGCGGAGGTTGCAGTGAACCGAGATGGCACCATTGAACTCCAGCCTGAGCAACAAGAGTAAAACTCCCATCTCCAAAAAAAACAAAAACAATTTCTGACTCATTAGAGAGCAAGGCCCTGAGTTTCAGTTTCAGATTCCTGGTGCATCAGGGTGTGGGAAGCAGAAAGAAGCAGCAGCCCTGTGAGACTCAGTTCATGCCCAGGGCCAGGCCCCTCCATCTCAGGATGAGGGTCTCCAGCTGAGCCCCCACAGGCAGCCCACTGTGTGACAGAGCCCAGGAGGGGCCAAGTGGGGCAGCAGGCCCTGACACTGAGACCCAGGGCCAGGCACCCCTTGTTTTCTGTACAGGGATCAGGGGCCCCTGTAACAGGGTGGGATGACACGGGGGCTCCCTGAGAAGGCCCAGACCTCTGTCCTGGCTGCTCCCAGAGCTACCCTGTCCCTCCCAGTCAGTGCCCCTGCCCATCCCCATCACACCCACATCCAAATTTCTTCTTCAGGGAGAATCAGAAGACACAGGAAATGGGGCAGGGGTGACTGCCCTCCCACCCCCAGGTGCTGGGCAGAAGGAAGAGAGGGAGGTCTGGGAGGTAGGGACAGAGCCCTTGATGAAGACAGATAAAGGCAGCAGACCTGCATATGAATGGGTCGCCTCTCTGGTGGGTGGTCCCCTCCGAAAAGCAGAATCTACACTATGCCCTCAGGGTTCTCTGCTTGGAGACTCTGTGGCTTCTGAGAGGATGGGCCAGACGGGGTGGCTCCTGAGAGCAGGGAGGACAGGAGCAGAGGTGGAGGCATCAGGCACTGAAGACCCCCAACGACCCAGGATGGCTGTGGTCAAGGCTCGGGCCCCAGAGAACTGACTGCCCGGCCAAGCAATGATGGGAGCACGGGTCCAACCTGAAGGGGCAGCGCCAGCAGGGCCCGTGGTCCGAGGGTCACTCTGCCGGCCCTGCAGCCACACTGCTCAGGTCCCGTGGCCTGATGATGGCTAAGCCAGACATCATAACACCAAGCCACGGAGAAGTTAGACTGTTGCTAGGGATGCTGACTTGTAGCGTTGTATGTTTGAATCTTAAAATGTTTTTTTAAATCTGACCTCAGTAAGCAGTGCATGTTACATGCAGTCAGAGCACATGCATCCGGAAAGGTGTGCACTGTATCAGTGTATCTGTGGGCGACGGAAGACGGCTTTCACAGAGCAAGCTCTCCTGTTTCATGTGATGAACTCTGATATTTTCTATTTTATTTGAAAAAGGATCGATTGTGTCCCACTCGACTGATTTTACACCCTCCATGCCCATGGTCCCCAGTTTATTGGGGTGGGGTATTTTGTGTTTTGTTTGTTTTTGTTTTTGAGATGGAGTCTCACTCTGTAACCCAGGCTGGAACATATTTGTATGATCTTGGCTCACTGCAACCTCCACACCGCAGGTTCCAGTGATTCTCCTGCCTCGGCCTCCCAAGTAGCTAGGATTAGAGGTGCCCACCACCATGCCCGGGTAAATTTTGTATTTTTAGTGGAGATGGGGTTTCACCATGTTAGTCAGGCTGGTCTCAAACTCCTGACCTCAAGTGATTCACCTGCCTCAGCCTCCCAAAGTGCTAGGATTACAGGCATGAGCCACTAACCCACCCTCTTGCTTTTTGAAATAGGGTCTCCCTCTGTCACCCAGGCTGCAGTGCAGTGGTACAATCACAGCTTATTCTAGCGTTGACCTCCCAGGCTCAGGCGATCCTCCCGCCTCTGTCCCCGAAGTAGCTGGGGTGACAAGTACACACCACCACACGTAGCTAATTTTTGTAGAGGCAGGGTTTCACCATGCGGCTCTGGCGAAGAATGTCTTTTAAAGAGTGACCTTTGGCCAGGCATGGTGGCTTACAACGGTAATCCCAGCTCTTTGGGAGGCTGAGGCAGGAGGTTCACTTGAGGTCAGGAGTTCGAGACTACCCTGGCCAACATAGTGAAACCCCATCGCTACTAAAAATACAAAAACTAGCCAAGCATGGTGGTGCGTGCCTGCAGTCCCAGCTACTCAGGAGGCTGAGGCAGAAGAATCACTTGAACCCAGGAGGCAGAGGTGGCAGTGAGCCAAGATTGTACCACTGTGCGTCAGCCTGGCAACAGAGCGATACTGTCTCAAAAATAAAAAAGGCTGGACTCGGTGGCTCACACCTGTAATCCCAGCACTTTGGGAGGCCGAGGTGGGTGGATCACCTGAGGTCAGGAGTTCAGGACCAACCTGGCCAACATGGTGAAAACACCTCTACTAAAAATACAGAGAAATTAGCCAGGCGTGGTGGTGGTGCATGCCTGTAATGCCAGCTCCTAGGGAGGCTGAGGTGGGAGAATCACTTGAACCCAGAAGGCCGAGATCACACCACTGCACTCCAGCCTAGACTCCATCTCTGTCTTGTGGGATATTTAAATGATACAAACCTGGAAAGGAGTGAATACAGTCAAGCATCGTAAGGGCTTGGACACCTGAAGAGGCTGAGGGATTAACTTTCAACTCCGACGTATCCACCATGGGTGTTTTCATGTCTACACTATTCACTAAGAAACAGAGGGAGATCAAAGCAACACGACCAGTTATCAGTGGGAAAATAAAAATAAAAAATGCAGAAAGTCAGCTTCCAAACAGGGCAGTGGAATGGCAGGGCTTCCCTCTTCCTGCAGATGGAAGCCAGGCTCTTGTCACACGGCCAGGAGAGATGAGGCTTGCAGACACCGTGAAGGGCAAGAAATATGGAATTTATTGGGTGAAAAGGGAAACAGGGACTCTCAGCAAAGCCAGAGTCATGCCAGCTGGTTTCCTGCCTCACAGACTGAATTCCAGGTTCTACCAGAGCAGGAGAGGCCGTGCTCCGCCCCCTTCTCCCAGTGCGCTGGCCCCGCCCCCTTCTCCCAGTGC
>NW_022436943.1:65660153-65678270 GCF_009761245.1 Sapajus apella
GTGCGCGGGCCCCGCCCCCTTCTCCCAGTGCGCGGGCCCCGCCCCCACTCCCAGTGCGCGGGCCCCGCCCCCACTCCCAGTGTGCAGCTGGTTGGAGTTCCTCCTGGGAGCCCTTTATCCGTGGCTGTCTCAGAGTGATAAAAAATACTCAAAATCAAAAAGAAGGCTAAAAAAGGAAGGAAAAAAACCACAGACCCCAAAGGAAATATAATACATCGTAGTAAAATGGTAGCTCTAAACCCAAATCTATCACTGATGCTTTATGAAATGTAAAATGGTTCAAGTTCCAATTAAAAGATAAAGATTCTCTGACTGGCTTTTAAAACACTCAATTTGTGCCGTTCACAGAGACACACATAAACCATAAGACTACACAAAATTAGGGCACAGCTGAGACTGCCTTTGCAAAATTATAACTGAGGAAATAATGACAGTGAGAGAGAGCACCTTGCCTGTACCTCTTAGGCCGTCCTTGTTCGTCCGAGGGGTAGGCAGAACTCACTTTGGGAAGGAATTCAGTTTATGGCCGGGCATGGCCTGACTCTGAAACAAAATTGATAACAGCCCTTTCCCTGAAAAGACCTCCTTCTTGCCTGGGGTCCAGTCTGCCTTTGTAGGACTAATAAATTAGCTACAAGATTAGAAATTACAATTTAGGGGTCATGTAGCCTCTGGCTCGAAGAGTCTGAACCTCCCCAAGTTGTTCCTGGGGGTAATAACACTATTGTAAAACCTAAGGTCAGTCAGTGCTCCAGATCCTGCAGACCCTTGCTGGACAGCTCAGCTGACACCACCCAGTCCTGTAACATGGCCCAGCCAGTCCTGCCATCCCACCCAGGAACAGAAGACCGAAAGAAAACCTCACTTCCAGCTCTATGATTCCATCTCCAACCTGACCAATCCGCACTCCCCACTTCCAGAGCCCCTACCTGCCAAATCATCTTTAAAAACGCTGATCCCCAAATGCTCTGGGAGACTGATTCCCGTAATAGTGAAACTCTGGTCTCCCGCACAGCCGGCTCTGCTTGAGTGACTCTTTCTCCGTTGCCATTCCCTTGTCTTGATAAAATGGCTCTGTGTAGGCAGTGGGCATGTGAACCCACCAGGCACTTACACAGTGGCCCACAGCTGTCGTCCCACTCAGAAGGCCGAGGCAGGAGGACAGCTGGAGCCCAGGAGTTCAAGACCCACATGGGCAACATAGTGAGATGGGGCAAGGACCCCTCCTGGGTGCCTGCCAGGCTCTCCCAAGCTTGGAAATCAAGTAAAACTCTTGCGTCCCTTCAAGGAAAATTGCAAGCACCTAGCCAGACTTGAGAGGTAAATGAGCACCCCGCCAGGCAGGTGATGGTAGCACGGGTCTCCCACGCAGGCCACAGCCACAGGTGGTTTGCTTCCCTATAGAAACTAAAACATTAACATACATTCTCAAGTCTTTCAGAAACCGCTACCCCTAGGTGGAAAACGCCAACCGCTATCACACAGACCCAGAGACTCGGGAACGGAGGACTGAATTCTGACTGAGTTCTCTGTTCTGAATTTCTTCTGGAGGGGCCTGGAGGGAGTCACGCCTATGGGCCATTGATGTATGCCCATGCACACAGCACCCTGGGCATAACTAACTCCATCTTAGAAAGAGACTCCATTGTATATCTTACAGGGCACTTTGCCAACAAGAGTGAGATGTTTTGCCTAATTGAGGAAGGAGACCCTTAATCACTCTTAAGCATCTAAGACCACCTCTCCCTTGACTTCCACATTGCATTTCAATAGGAGAAGTAAAGGCGGGCAGGCCGGGCACCACCTTTAATCGCCCTCCTATAGATCACAGGCACGGTGTGGAGGAGCCCTTCCGGAAGGATCACAGGCATGGTGTGGAGGATCCCTTCCGGAAGGCATTGTTTTTACTCAAACACGATAAAACCCCACCTAAGCCCCCGACGCCTACTCCATGAACCAAGACCCTGTCACATGTCACTTTTAGAGTTGTAAGCCCAAGAGCCTTTCCTGTGTAATTTCTAGAGTTGCAAGCCTTTATAAGAGCAGGGATTTTCTTTGTTCTGGGCTGCGCCATTCCAGGCATTGTTTCTCACTGGGCTCCTGGCCGAATAAATCACCACTTCCTTCCCAGTGCGGTGTTTGGAGGTTTGTTTTTCGGCCTTTCCTGCTTTATAATGAACAAGTTAAAAATAAAGTCAGCATCCAAATAGATAAGGACGCAAACAGGCGCGCTCTTCCGCTGTCACCTCTCACGAGAGGATTCTGCGACTGCCAAAGGACAGGCCCCAGCAGAACTCACCATCTGCCGCCTGAGACTTCCTTGCAAGATCAACAGACTGGCCCAGACCAGGAGATTTGTGTCTCTTGAAGTCTTCTTCACCCCCGGGATGGCTCCTGAACACTTTCTCCTATCTCTTTTTCCTCTTGATGTTAAACGTTACTTTCTTTGCTATGGAAGCTTTAACCTGCAACATTTACATACTGATTAAGTACGCTATTATGTTATCCTGTGCAGTATTGGCTTGAGCCCATGCGACTGCAGCTCCGACATGGAGGGAACAGGGCACAAGGGAGAAAGCCCCCTTGGAAACACCATGTAGCTACTGGCTTTGGGGGTTGAACTAGCATCAGTACAATTCTGATGCTGTGGGAAGACACGAGCATGCGCAGACGTGGTTCTCTCACTTTGCACTGCCACGACACCCCGTGTATTGGTTCATGATTTTGTCTGCAGCTTCTGCTTTCCTGAAACGTTCCCGTGCCCTGAAGAACCCCAGCTTGTAAGCCACCAGGGAGCTTGGGTCTTCAGCAAGAGCTATCCTTTCCCCTTGCTCAGTATCATGCAATAAATATCGTTTTTCCCCTGCTGCAAATTGCAACACCACTGTTTGACTTTACTGCCCCGGTGAGAGGACCCCGGTTCGGTTCAGGAACAGTAGCAAGAATGTCAGAGGTGTTCAAACTGGAGTGACCCCAGCGTGAATAAAAGCTGAATAAAGCCACACCTGCTGCGCGACATTCCCAGGGGTTGGGCACTCTTGGTCACAAGATGCTTATGGCTGAGAGAACAAGTTACTAATGCTAACTAATAAATCAGACACAGAATGTAAGGAAATGTCCATATATATATTTACATATATATATATATATATATGTATATATATATATATATATATTTTGAGACAGAGTCTTGCTCTGTCGCCAGGTGCCAGGTGCCAGGCTGGAGTGCAGTGGTGCAATCTTGGCTCACTGCAACCTCCGCCTCCCGGGTTCAAGCAGTTCTCCTGCTCAGCCTCCCAAGTAGTTGGGACTACAGAAACGCACCACCACGCCCAGCTAATTTTTGTATTTTTTAGTAGAGACAGGGTTTCACCATGTTGACCAGGATGGTCTCGATCTCTTGACCTCGTGATCCGCCCACCTCGGCCTCCCAAAGTGCTGGGATTACAGGCCTGAGCACCGCGCTCGGCCAATGTCCCAATATTTTAAGAACAAAAGCACTCTTAGTTTGAGACTACGTTTTGCTTTAAAAATAGTGGTAAAAGGTCGGGCGCGGTGGCTCGAGCCTGTAATCCCAGCACTTTGGGAGGCTCAGGCGGGTGGATCACGAGGTCAAGAGATCGAGACCATCCTGGTCAACACGGTGAAACCCCGTCTCTACTAAAAATACAAAAAATCAGCTGGGCATGGTGGTGCATGCCTGTAATCCCAGCTACTCAGGAGGCTGAGGCAGGAGAATTGCCTGAACCCAGGAGACGGAGGTTGCGGTGAGCCGAGATCGCGCCATTGCACTCCAGCCTGGGTAACATGAGTGAAACTCCGTCTAAAAAAAATAAAATAAAATAAAATAAAAAAATAAATAAAAATAGTGGTATAGGGTCCAGGGACGGTGGCTCACACCTGTAATCCCAGTACTCTGGAAGGCCGAGGCAGGCAGATAACTTAAGGTCGGAGGTTCAAGACCAGCCTGGCCAACATGGTCAAGAAATCTCCAAATAAATTGCTTTTTGTTTCTGTTTTTGTTTTGATTTTTTAGAGACAGGGTCTCGTCTCACTCTGTTGCCCAGGCTGGAGTGCCATGGTGCCATCATGGCTCACTGCAGCCAACTGCAGACTCAAGCAATTCTCCCACCTCAGCCTCCCAAATAGCTGGAACTACAGGCACACACCACCATACCCGGCTAATTTTTGTATTTTTTGTAGAGACAAGGTTTCACCGTGTTGCCTAAGCTGGTCTCAAACTCCTGGGCTCAAGTGATTCTCCTGCCTCGGCCTCCCAAAGTGCTGGGATTACGGGCGCAAGTCACCGTGTCAAGCCTTAAATGTTCTCTAAATAGATCACCAACAGACAAAAGAAAATTTAAGGCATAAAGCATGAATGGCAGTGAAAAGGTTTAATTCAAAATGATAAAAAATGCAGTTAACCAAAAAATGATCATTCTAAATTTGTTAACATCCATTAAATGGTCAGAAAATAAATAAAACTAAAGTTGAGAGAACTAAAAAGAGAAAAATCATACTTTGAGGCCCTGTAACACACCCTGTGAATAGCAGATGAAAAATCAACCGAGGCAGAGAGTTAAACCAGGAGGAAGGAAAGAAATTAACAGAGGCTGGGGGCCATGGCTCACACCTGTAATCCCAGCACTTTGGGAGGCAGGGGCAGGAGGGCCGCCTGAGCACAGGAGTTCAAAACCAGCCTAGACAACATAGCAAGACCCTGTCTCTTTTAAAGTAAATTTTAAGGCCGGGCACAGTGGCTCATGACTGTAATCCCAGCACTTTGGGAGGCCAAAGTGGGTGGATCACCTGAGGTCGGGAGTTCGAGACCAGACTGGCCAACATGGTGAAACCCTGTTTCTACTAAAAATACAAAAATTAGCCAGGCATGGTGGTGAGCTCCTATCATCCCAGCTACTCGGGGGGCTGAGGTGGGAGAACTGCTGGAACCCTGGAGGCAGAGGCTTCAGTGAGCCAGGATCATGCCACTGCACCCCAGCCTGAGCGACAGAGCAAGACCCCATCTCAAAACAAAACAAAACAAAATTTAATTGTAAAAATGTAAAAAATAAAACAAATTTTAAAATTAAAAAAAGAAAGGTAGCACGTAGAAAACTGGACACAGCAATTCCAGAACATACAAACATTTACAACTACTGATCACGTTATGAGCCATGAAAAGTTTTCACAAATTAGTTGAAATCATACAGAGTGGCTTCTGTAATTACAGTTCAATTAGACCAGAAATTATTACCCAAAACAAGGAAATCCTCCTCTGTTTGGAAATGAACAAGTATATTTATACATAACCCACATGTCATAGAAGATATCAAAATGAAAACAGAATTTTGCTCTGTTGTCCAGGCTGGAATGCAGTGGGCACGATCAAAGCTCACTACAGCCCTGACCTTTAAGTAGCAGGGACCATAGGCACACACCTCCACACTTGCTAGTTTTTACTTTTGAGATGGGATTTCACTCTTGTTGCCCAGGCTAGACTGCAGTGGTGTGATCTCGGCTCACTGCAACCTCCGCCTCCAGGTTCAAGTGATTCTCCTGTCTCAGCCTCCTGAGTAACTGGAACAACAGGCATGCAATACCATGCCTGGCTAATTTTTGTATTTTTGGTAGAGACAGGGTTTCACCATGTTGGCCATGGTTGGTCTCAAACTCCTGACCTCAGGTGATCTGCCCGCCTCAGCCTCCCAAAGTGCTGAGGCTTGCGGTCCTGAGCCACCACGCCCAGCTATAACTGCATGCTTTGAGAGAACTGGGTCCACTGTTAGGTCTCAGAAAACAATACCCCAAAAGATGGCACTTTGACGTGCTGAAGAAACTTCAAGAACTTTCTGACCTCCCCAACAACCCACAGACTCTCCCAAAGTCGGATGGAGTTGTTCTCAAGTTCCTTTGTCTGCCTAAAGTCTGCACCCACCAAAAAGAACCATTGTGCTTTCTTCCCCTACCCCAAGAGGAAGAATGTCACCGGACCTGAACAGACCCTATCACAAGACAATCACATCTGTCCCTCAGGCCCATTCCAATTGCAAAAAGAACTACCTACAAGTTAATCTCTGCTCCACTGCGTTCAGCTGAATTCCTCTTCTCCCCCAGGCGTGTGTGGCCAGGATGGTCCCTAAGCATATGAACCCTGCTGGGGGGTGAGGGATATTGTTCAGTGCTTTTCCCTTGTGTACACATTAATACACATATGCGCCTTTTCTGCAGTTAATCTGCCTTTTCTGAGTTTTCTTAAAAAGCCACGGATTAAAAAAGAAGTTTTCCCGTTGACCGTTACCTTCATATGTTAAAAAAAGATTCAGGCTAGGCGTGGTTGCTCAAGCCTGTAATGCCAGCACTTTGGGAGGCTAAGGTGGGAGGATCACTTCAGATCAGGAGTTCGAGACCAGCCTGACCAACGTGGTGAAACCCTGTCTCTACTAAAAATACAAAAATTAGCCAGACATCGTGGCACGTGACTGTAATCCCAGCTACTCGGGAGGCTGAGACACGTGAATTGCTGGAACCCAGGAGGCGGAGGTTGCAGTGAGGTGAGATTGCGCCATTGCACTCCAGCCTGGCGGACAGAACAAGACTTCGTATCAGAAAAAGATCATTAATGAATGAAGCATTCATCACAGGAAGTTACAAAAAGAACAGCAAATGGAATTAAAAAAAACAAAACAAGAAACTAATAAAAGTGACATCAGAAATTAATAATATAGAAATTATGTACACATTAGGTAGGATACGCACGTTAGTTATGTCTTTGGATAAACTAAAAACTTGGATAACTCTTTCTTTTCTTTCTTTTTGAGACAGGGTCTCACTCTGTTGCCAGGGCTGGAGTGCAGTGGTGCCATCTCAGCTGACTGCAGCCTCTGCCTCTCAGGTTCAAGCGATTCCCGTGCCTCAGCCTCCCGAGTAGCTGGGATTACAGGCTCGCACGACTGCACCCAGCTACTTTTTGTATTTTTTGCAGAGATGGGGTTTCACCATGTTGGCCAGGCTGGTCTCAAACCCCTGACCTCAGGTGATCCACCTGCCTCGACCTCCCAAAGTGTGAGGATGACAGCTGTGAGCCACGGCACCCAGCCTTAAAAATGTGAATAACTCTTGTGAGAGACCAGTCAAGAAGAGAAGAAAAACAGCCACGATAGCAATGGGAAAAAATAAGAATCAAAGAGGCGTTGCAGGGCACAGTGACTCACGCACGCCTGCGCTCCGGGCACTTTGGGAAGGCAAGGCAGATGGATCCCTTGAGCCCAAGGGAGAAAGAGCGAAGGGGGAAGTACCACACACTTTTAAACCATTAGTTCTTGTGAGAACTCAATCACTGTCTCGGAACAGCGAGGGGGATCCCCGCCGCTCACCTGCCCCCAGGCCCCTCCTCCAATTCAACGTGAGATCTGGGCGGGGACAAAGCCAAACCAGGTCAGCCTGTAACTTCTTTCTCCCTCAAGCGTGTAAAATCGATGTGTACCCCGGCCACCTTGGGCACATACGCCCAGAACCTCCTGAGTCTCTCTCACAGGTCATAGTCCTCGCCTTTGGCTCAGAATAAACCTCTTCAAATATTTTACGGAGTTTGGTTTTTTTTTTTTTTTCAACACACCCCATCCTGTGAAACGCAGAGGAAGCCAGATGAATGGCTCACACCTATCATCTCAACACCTGGCGACCCCAAGGTGGGAGGATCACCTGAGGCCAGGAGGTCAGGAGACCGGCTTGGCCAACGACCCAAGATCTCATCTCCAAAAAAATAAGCAAATAAAAATGAATGCATAGTGGCTTCAGTCTTCTCTCCCGGGGCTTCCAGTTGTCACTCTTGTTAGTTTCTTCGGGGGCTCTTGAACAGTACTCAGGGTGTCAAGAGGTACAGTCGGGAAGGATGGGGGCCTGAATGAGGGGGTTAAGAGCATCCTCTGGGGGAGGCGTGAGGAGAGGCCGTGGTGTGGCCTTCGCACACCGAAACTCCTGGAGGTCGGGGAGGGGCGGATGTCCAGACCGTGGACTATGAGTGGAAATGCCTTCAGCCACCCTGACTCCACCTAGGAAGGGCCCCAAGGCAGAGCCAGCAGGTGAGCCTGGATAGCCCCAGCAATGATGAGACAGTAAGTTTGGGGTGACCAACAGGGAGCCCCAGCAGGAGTCCAGGAGGAGAGAGAAGCTGGGTATTGACCCTGCCGGCCCCTCCTGCAGTCCCCAGGACTGTCCCCGGCCCTCACTCCTCTTGAGCAGCTCACCTGCCTCGGTGGCCCCTCTCCTCCTGCCCCCTCCTTTAGGGTCTAGTTTAGGGGTGGCAGCGGTCCTGCCACTGCACTCAGAGTGGGGGTGCGGCACTACTGTCTTGTTTCTGGGAAGCCCACCCCAGAAAGACAGCCTAGGGCTGGGTCATCTCAGCACTTTGGGAGGCTGAGGCAGGAGGATCACTTGAGCCCCAGAGTTCCAGACCAGCCTGAGCAGTGTAGAGAGACCCCCACCTCTACGTGAGGAGGGGGAGGGAGAGAGGCTCCTGGTAAACACTCATATTTTGTAAACTCTCCTCCTATTTAGTGACTGGGATGCTCCATCCGTTTCTGCCGCCAGCTTGCTGGACACAGGGCCTGTCCCAGACGCCTCTCAAAGGGTGAAAGGCTCAGTCGCATCCCAGACCCCCTCCTCAGGCAGATGAGCTGAGTCCCCACCCACAGCCTGCCTGGCCCCTGTGAGGGTGGTATGCAGGCTGACCCTGGAAGAGGGACATTCAAACGGGCGGACGGCCTTCTCCCTCGTGGCTGGGCTCCGGAGAGAGCTGCCATAGGCCATCAGCATCCGGGCTCTGGAAACAAGGAGGGCAGAGGCTGGCCCAGCCTAGGGAGACCCTGCAGAGACGCGGCCTCCAGGCTCATCCTGCCCCAGTTCCCCAGGGCGGGACTTCTTTTTCCGCTTTAATCTCTCTATCTACAGGCTCCGCTGCTTCATGAGCTCCAGACGTCTTGGGGATGCCAGGAGAGGGTTAGGGTCCCCGCCAAGTACCAGGGACGTAAGAATGCAGCAGGCGTGCTAGAGCTGGAGACCCCTCTTCCCTTTAAGTCAGTCACATGTCATTACAATGTGGGAGCGTCCCCACCAGAGAGGACAGTCCCAGGGCTGGCTAGCCACGCGTGGTTTGAGGGCGCAGAGGCCCCCGAGGCACTCCTGGGCCACCTGCCCGCTGGGGACTCCTCCCAAGCCCACCCCGGCCTCCCCACAGGGCCCGGCTCAATTTCCTGACACTGGGCCAGGTCTGCCGCCTGCTTGTCTTCTGTCCAATTGGGTGCTCTTTCTTTGTGACTGACACAAAGTGGGAACAAATTCTTCTTCTGGTGACGCCCACGCCCCAGGGGGCTGGGGGAGAAGCACACGCACCCCAGCCTTCAACCTGAGCTGCTCTGAGCTGCCCGCAACACGGCCAAGCCCCAACCCCTGCAGTTGTGAGGTGAGGCGGGGCGGGGCTGCCTGCGGGGAGGGGGCTGCCTTTGGGGTGGGGTGGGGGCTGCCTGCTCATTCTAGGGTACTGGTTCGGAGCCACCCCCGGCCACCTCACCCTCCAGGGCTGCGTGAGTCCTGCGCAGCAGCAAAGCCAGAAGAGCCCGTTCTCCACCCCACCCAGTCCTCACACGGCCACCCAAAGGAGAACTCTGTCTGCCTCACCACCACCATCCTCGCCCTGAATTCTCACCCAGAGCCCCACACCTGCAGCGCACCTCCTCCCCTTAGCGCCCCCACCCGGCCTCCCAGGCCTGGCCCACCCGACCTCACCTTCCTCCCTCTGGCTGATTCTCAGCCGCTTGCCCTGCAGGCCTGCCAGGGAGAGGAAGGTGGGGCACGGGGAGCACCCTGCCCTCAGCGGTTCCTCCCTCAGGCGTTTGTTGATTGGCCCACAACAAGGTGGGTGCCTGCATTTTCCATTTCACAGGAACTTTCTTTCTCCACCCCTCGCCCCCCCATCCCGGCTGCAACCCCGCAAAGGACTCTCACTCTGTCACCCAGGTTGGAGTGCAGTGGTAGAATCTTGGCTCACTGCAACCTCTGCCTCCCGGGTTCAAGAGATTCTCCTGCCTCAGCCTCCCGAGTAGCTGGGACTACAGGCACCCACAACCATGCCCAGCTAATTTTTATATTTTATTAGAGATGGGGTTTCACCATGTTGGCCAGGCCAGTCTCAAACTCCTGACCTCAAGCGATCCACCCACCTTGGCCTCCCAAAGTGCTGGGATTACAGGCGTGAGCCACGGCCGCCAGCCCGATTTACTCTTTGCACTAGAGCTGACAGCGGGCAGGCCTGGTGGCTCACACCTGTAACCTCATCAATTTGAGAGGCCAAGGCAGGAAGATCGCTTCAGGCCAAGAGTGAAACCACTTTTGCAAGATTATAACAATGAGAGGAATATAACATAACTGACTCAATCTTGCTTCTAATCTCACAAGCTAACTGCCGTCGTTCATTCCCAGGCACAGGCCAAGCTAACTATGGGAGGAATTTAGTTCATCGTTTAAAGTAAGGATGGGCCAGGCACTCGTGCCTGTAATCCCAGCACTTTGGGAGGCCGAGGCAGGTGGATCACCTGAGGTCGGGAGCTCCAGACCAGCCTGGACAACATGGCGAAACCCTGTCTCTAGTAAAATAAAAAAAAAAAAAAAAAATTAGCCAGTGTGGTGGTGGGTGCCTGTAATCCCAGCTACTGGGGAGGCTGAGGCAGGAGAATCACTTGAACCCAGGAGGCAAAGGTTGCAGGGAGCTGAGATAGCACCGCTGTACTCCGGCATGGCTGACAAGAGCGAAACTCCATCTCAAAACAAACATAAATAAAAATAAAACGTAAAGTAAGAGTGTTAATAGTCCCTTCCCAAAACCACTCCCCTCCTTGTTGGAGACCAAAGCCACGTTTGTAAAACTAGTGAAAGACCACAAGGGTAGCATTATGGTAGGGGCTTGACATTTTCTTTTTGAGACGAAGTCTCGATCTGTCACCCAGGCTGGAGCGCAGTGGTGCAATCTCAGCTCGCTGCAACCTCCTCCTCCCTGGTTCAAGCGATTCTCCTGCCTCAGCCTCCCAAGTAGCTGGGATCACAGGCGCCCGCCACCACACCCAGCTAATTTCTTTTTCTTTTTTTTTTTCTTTTTTATTTTTATTAGAGATGGGGTTTCACCATGTTGGGCAGGCTGGTCTCCAACTCCTGACCTCAGGTGACCCAACCGCTTCAGCCTCCCAAAGTGCTGGGATTACAGGCATGAGCCCCGTGCCCGGCCCGGGAGCTTGACTTCTGCTAATGAGCCGGGATAGGCAGTCAAGGAAGCCACCATGTTCTCGGGACGCAGCAGCCGTGGCCGCCGTGCAGTCCACACAATAAACCTTTCCATTTGCACTGTGGTCCAGCTCACCCAAGCAAAGCTCTCTCCAGGAGGGAAATCCCCGGCCCCCAACTAGAGAGCATGCATATTGGATTTTTACCTGTCCTCACGGTGACCCTTTGCTCATTTTAACAGTAGAAAGCATACCCCGGGGAGGAGATTTCAGAGGCTAATGAGTCATGTTACATAGGAACAAGCCTGTGAGGCTGCTGCCCGTGTGCCCCCAGAGGACCCCCCAGACCGAGCTTCCTAGCAACGCCTCCCCCACCGCGTGTGAGGAACCAGGGAAGACTCCCATCAGGAGCCTCCCCATGCCAGTCTCCCCTGTCCCACCTGTACGGGCAGCCGGCCCTGGACTCTCCCTCTCGGGGCGTCCTGTCTCTTCTGCACCGGACTTTTAAAATATTCTCTCTCCTTTGCAGGGCACCCCTCTGCCCTGCATCTCCTTGGCTGTGTCTCTGGTTTAAATCCTCTTAAACTAAGAAGAGTGGAGGCCTCGCAGCAGCCCGCAGTGTTTCCGGCGCCATGACTGATGGAGGTTTGTCCGGTCACCCACTCCCGTTTCCCTTCCCTGCGACAGGTACCATGGCTCTGCCAGGCTGCCTGGTTGGCTGGCACTGCGTCTCCCGGGCTGTTCCGGTAAAGGTTGTTAAGGGGCCTGTGCCCTTTCCGTGGATATGTGCTGCTCTCCTCTGGCAGCTGCCTCTGTGCCTCCAACATTATGCCACCCACGTGGGTTGCTCCCAGCATAAGGCATTAGGCTGTTTTGTGGCCGATTTTCACGCCTTTCTGGCCTTGTTGCCGACAGGGCTCCTTTGCTGTCCCTCTGGCAGCACTTGGCCGCCACCTCGCGGCCACTGTGATTTATCGTCTGATCGGGTTTTCTGTTTACAAATTTTTTTTTTTTTTTTTTTTTTTGAGACAGTTTCTGTTGTCCAGGCTGGAGTGCAATGACACCATCTTGGCTCACTGCCACCTCCGCCTCCCGGGTTCAAGCGATTCTCCTGCCTCAGCCTCCTGAGTAGCTGGGACTACAGGCGCCCACCACCACATCCGGCTAATTTTTTGTATTTTTAGTAGGGATGGAGTTTCACCATGTTGGCCAGGCTGGTCTCCAACTCCTGACCTTGAGTGATCCGCCCACCTCGGCCTCCCAAAGTGCTGGGATTACAGCCATGTGCCAGCACGCCCAGCCAACACGTTCTGTTTTGAGGGACACATTAAGAGTACCCCATCCCTCCAGGCTTTATGCATTTTCCAGCTCCTTCAGATTGTCCTTCAACTGGCTTTCTTTGCTGAATAAAAGATGCTCAGTCATACAGATTCCAGGTCATGGGGATTGCATCTGGCCATTCCGGGCATTATAATCAGACATCACAAATGGTCAACCAGGAGGCAGGGAAAGGCTTGCTGGAGAGACATCAGGACCCCCTGCCAGCAAGGGGGCCAACTTGGTCGGCCTGGAGACTTCCAGCCCCGGTGAGACCCGGCAAATGCCCATGACCTCCTAGGGCCCTGGTTTCATGGGGTGTCAAGGGGACATCCCAGACCCTGTCATGGTCCAGCTTGAGGAGGCTGAGGTGGGAGGATCACGTGAGCCTGGAAGACGGAGGCTGCAGTGAGCCATGATAGTACCACTGCCCTCCAGCCTGGGCATCAGAGTGAGACCCTGTCTTGACAAAAAAAGAGTCTTTCCTCTGGTCCCCTCTAGCTCCAGGATGTCTCCACCCAGGCTGCCCAAGACCAGTCTTGCCTTCATTCCTCTTCTGGGAGTATTTGTGCACTGCGCAGCTGGAGAACACCGCTAAGTACAGAGGGTGTGAAGTTGTGAAATATACATTAGGTCCTCTTCCCCGTGTCTGGACATTCAATTCCTAAAATCCTAGGAATCTCCACAGTGATGTCTTTTTGTGCACTAATGATTGACTGAAGGCTGGCAGCCCCTACGCAGCTTCAGGGTAGGGCAGGTCTCCAGAAAGATCGTCTAAGGCAGGCTTAGAGGGTTAGCGCTCTCCTCCAGCCCCCCAGTCCCCCAGCCCCCAGGGAGGGGAGAGCCTGAAGGCTAAGCTGAAATTCAGCCCATGTAATGAAGCCTCCATAGAGGGCCCAAAAGGACAAGGTTTGGGGAGCTGTTGGATGGCTGACCACCTGTAGCTGCCCAGAGGGCGGTGCACCCATGGAGGGCCTGAAAGCTCCATTCCCTTTCCCCACCCATCTCCTCATTGGTAACCTTTGTAAATATCTTTTTTTCTTTTGAGATGGAGTTTCGCTCTTGTCACCCAGGCTGGAGTGCAATGGCGCTATCTCAGCTCACTGCAACCTCCGCCTCCCAGATTCAAGTGATTCTCCTTCCTCAGCCTCCCCAGTAGCTGGGATTACAGGTATTCACCACCATGCCTGGCTAATTTTTGTATTTTTTTTTTGAGGAAGAAAGAGAGAAAGAAAGAAAGAAAAAGAATTAAAAAAAAAGAAAAAGAAAAAAAAAAGAATAAAGGAAAGGAAGAAAGAGGAAGAGGAAGAGGGAGAGAGAACAGGGGTGTTGCTTTATTGCCCGGGCTAAAATGCAGTCTAAAAACGGGTATGCCTGTAATTATGTTTAATGATAGAGACAGGAAGAAAATAATTAACAAGCAGCCAACCAATATTTCATTTAAACCTGAAAATACGTGTGATGTAGTACTGATAAGAGTGTATATTTTGTGTATTTAAAGTGGAGAGGTCTATGAATGTTAATTAAGTCTACTTGTTCCGGATCTGAGTTCAAGTCCTGGATATCGATGTTAACTTTCTGTCTCATTGATCTGTAAGTCTCCCGCTATTATTGTGTGGGAGTCCAAGTCTCTTTATAAGTCTTATATATCTGGGTATTTCTGTATTGGGTGCATATATATTTGGGATCTTTAGCTCTTCTTGTTACATTGATCCTTTTATATAATATCCTTCTTTGCTTCTTTTGATCTTTGTTGCTTTGAAGTCTATTTTATCAGCAAAAATTGCAACTCCTACTTTCTATTTATTTATTTTTGCTCTCCATTTGGTTGGTAAATTTTTCTCCATCCCTTTGTTTTGAGTCTTTGCGTATCCTTGCATGTAAGATGGATCTGGATGTAGCATACCAATGGGTCTTGGCTTTTTTTGCCTGTCTGTGTCTTTGGATTGGGGGATTTAGTCGATTTAAATTTAGAATTAATATCAATATATATGAGTTTGATGCGTCATTTAATGTTGGCTGGCTGTTTTGCCAGTTAATTGATGCAATTTCTTGATTATGTTGATGTTCTTTATTTTTTGGCATTTTTTAGAAAGGCTGATACTGGTTGTTCCTTTCTATTTGTAGTGGTTCTTTCAGAAGCTCTTGTAAAGCAGGCCTGGTGGTTCTGAAATCTCTGAGTGCTTGCTTGTTCACAAAAGATTTTATTTTTCCTTCGCTTATGAAGCTTAGTTTGGCTGGATGTAAAATTCTGGGTTGAAAGTTCTTTTCTTTAAGGATGTTGAATATTGGCCCCCACTCTCTTCTGGCTTGTAGGGTTTCTGCTGAGAGATCTGCTGTGAGTCTGATGGGCTTCCATTTATGGGTGGCCTGACCTTTCTCTCTGGCTGCCCTCAGTATTTTCTCTTTCATTTCAACCCTGGTGAATCTGGCGATTATGTGCCTTGAGGTTGGTCTTCTTGACGAATATCTTTGTGGTGTTCTCTGTATTCCCTGGAGTTGAATATTGTCCTGCCTTGCTAGGTTGGGAAAGTTTTCCTGAATAATATCCTGAAGCGTATTTTCCAGCTTGGATTGATTCTCTTCGTCACATTCAGGTACACCTATCAAACGTAGATTAGGTCTTTTCACATAGTCCCATATTTCTTGGAGACTTTGCTCGTTCCTTTTTATTCTTTTTTCTCTAATCTTGTCTTCTCATTTTATTTCATGAAGTTGGTCTTCGACCTCTGATATCTTTTCTTCTGCTTGATCGATTCGGCTGTTAAAACTTGTGCATAGTTCGCGAAGTTCTCGTGTTGTATTTTTCAGCTCCATTAATTCACTTATATTCCTCTCTAAATTATGTGCTATTTTTAACATTTCGTCAAACCTTTTTTCAGAGTTCTTAGTTTCTTTGCATTGGGTTAGAACAAGTTCTTTTAATTCCCAGAAGTTTCTTATCATCCACTTTTTAAAGCCTGCTTCTGCTAACGGAACACAGTCTTTCTCCATCAGGCCTTGTCCTGTTGCTGATGAGGAACTGTGATCCCCTGTGGAGGGAGAGGCATTCTGAGTTTGGGTATTCTCAGCCTTTTTAGGCTGTTTTCTTCCCTTCTTTATAGATTTATCCATCTGTGGTCTTTATAATTACCGTCTTTATAGTTGGGTTTCTGAATGGACGTCCAAGTTGTTGATTCCCGGCGCTAGAATCTAAGCAACCCACTGCACCGGCCAAAACAGCGGCGTTAAGATTGATGGTGCTTTTCTGACTCTGCACCAAGAACCACCGCACCAAGGCAGCGGCAAAACCGCCTCACCGGCCTCAAGAGTCATGCTGGAGACCCGTGGGGCTCCTCCGCTGGGAATCTCCTGGTGCATGAGCAACAAAAATTGGTCTGAAAGTGTGGCGTCCTCTCGTTCTCTGCGCTTTCAGTGGGAGCTACAATCCCGAGCTGCTAGTGATCAGCCATCTTGGATCTCTTATTTTTTTTACCTAATTTTTGTATTTTTAGTAGAGACAGAGTTTCCCCATGTTGGCCAGGCTGGTCTCAAATTCCTGACCTCAGGTGATCTGCGCAACTCGGCCTCCCAAAGAGCTGGGATTACAGGTGTGAGCCGCTGCACCCAGCCCCTTTGTAATATCCTTTATAATAAAGTAGTAAATGTGTTTCCCTGAGTTCTGTGACCCATGAGAAAAGAAAAGAACTTCTATCTATGGAATGTGAGTCCTTTTAAATTATTAGGCCCAGGCCAGGCACATTGGCTCACCCCTGTAGTCCCAGCACTTTGGGAGGCCGAGGCAGGTGGATTGCTTTAGGCCAGGAGTTCAAGACCAGCCTGGGCAACACAGTGAGACCCCCATCTCTACAAATAAATAAATTAGCCAGGAGTGGTGGTACATGCCTGTAGTCCCAGCTATTTGGGAAGCTGAGGTGGGAAAATCACTGGAGCTCGGGAGGTGGAGGCTGCAGTGAGCCATGATTGCACCACTGCACTCCAGCCTGGGTGACAGAGTAAGACCCTACCTGAGAAAAACAGAACATAAATTATCAGGCCCAGAGAGATTAAACAGCAATCCCACCCTTCTTCCCCCGGAGCTGAGCTTTCATCCCTTGAAACTTGCTGCTGCTGCAAGGAGCTATGAATTAACCTTACGGTGCCACACTGACCCTGGAACCCACACCCAAGAGCTTAACGACATGGAGCCAGTCATGGATCAATTGATTTCTGTGAACCAATTAGAATTATTAGAATTTGTATCAGCCAACACCTTTCCCGCCTTTTTGCCTTTAAAAAATTCACCTGTTGGGGCCGGGCGCGGTGGCTCAAGCCTGTAATCCCAGCACTTTGGGAGGCCGAGGCGGGTGGATCACGAGGTCAAGAGATCGAGACCAACCTGGTCAACACGGTGAAACCCTGTCTCTAGTAAAAATACAAAAAATTAGCTGGGCATGGTGGTGCGTGCCTGTAGTCCCAGCTACTCAGGAGGCTGAGGCAGGAGAATTGCCTGAACCCAGGAGGCGGAGGCTGCGGTGAGCCGAGATCGCACCATTGCACTCCAGCCTGGGTAACAAGAGCGAAACTCCGTCCCAAAAAAAAAAAAAAAAAGTCACCTGTAACTGTTGCAAAGGTTTCTTCTTGTATTAGTATTAACTTTGCTCTTTAGCCTGGCAGCTTCTCCAGCAAACTGAACCCTACAGGGAGTTGCGGGAACCCCAACTTGAAGCCGGTTGGTCAGAAGCTCTGGAAGCTGTGGTTTGCAGCTGGAGTCTGAAGCGGGGACAGCTGGGGACTGCCCTCAGCCTGCAGGATCTGACGCTACCTCCAGGTCGATGGTGTGAGAATTAAATGACAGGACCCCCAGCTGGTTTCCACCAAAGAACCGATTGCTTGTTAGTTGGTGGGGAGAACCATCACCCGCCCACAATTTGGTCTGTGTTGATGGCTGTTGGTTTGAGTGGGAGAACAGGAAAAGCATGTTGAGCGTTTTTTTTTCCCACACGCAGAGGGGTAAAGCAGACCTGGTACAAGCGGGGCTGAGCATCACCCCCGAGGGTGCGAGGGCAGGAGGCTCCAGTGCCCGGGGTTTCTCCTGGGCGAAGATCTGGGAAGGCTCTGGAGGATGGAGGGAGAGGGCTTTCCCAGTGCAGGTGCCGTGAAGAGGCTCACCCAGCAGGACATCCAGCGGGCTGAGAGCTTCCTCCGGCCAAACACAGGCAGGGCAAGGGAGGACCTGACGGGGCCCATCAGCTCGTACAGTGGGAAGATCATTGAGCCTGAAATTTACTGTCCTGCAAGATGAGGAAAAGGGAAAAGCCCTCAGGCGTAGAAGCTACAGTGGAAAGGCAAACTGGGCTCTGGATGAGCTCAGGTTCCTGCAGCCGGCCTGATGGGCTACCTGTGTCGGATGCCATGTGATAGATTTCAGCCAGCCCGCCCGCAACCAGAGAGATTCGGCCCACGGTGCTGGTGGTCTCAGCATCTGTGGGGGGGGCGTTCATGGTGCAGGGGGTCTCAGCATCTATAGGGGATGTGCCCACAGTGTGAG
>NW_022436943.1:65678280-65719706 GCF_009761245.1 Sapajus apella
GGCTGTAGGGGGTATGTCCATGGTGTGAGTGGTCTCAGCAGCTCTGGGGGAATGCGGCCCACGGTGCAGGGGGTCACAGCATCGGCCTCTGTTCGACTCCCTCTCCCTCTGCGTCTCTCAATTCTTGTCAGCCCACAGACTGGGTCAAATGAGAAGAAAGAAAGTGGAGGCAAGTTCATTGATGTCAGTGCAATTAATTTAACTGTACTCAATTACAAACAAATAAATAGAGCATTCAGATAGTGATAAGAGTTCTGAGGATGTGCAAACGGGGCGGGGACAGGGAGTGACCAGGCTAGGGCCAGCTCGGAAAGGACAGGCAGTAAGGGGGCAGGTGAATGATTAGACGGGCATGTCCTCCCTACTCGTAATATCTTTTTAAAAATAAAATAGATACAAGGTTTCCCCATGTGGGCCAGGCTGGTCTCGAACCCCTGGACTCAAGTGATCTGCCCACCTCAGCCTCCCAGAGTGCCGGGATTACGGTCCGCCACGTCTTCTTATGAAGGTTAGCTGGGCGCAGTGGCTCATGCTTATAATCCGAGCACTTTGGGAGACTGAGGCGGGCAGATCACCTAAGGTCGGGAGTTCGAAACCAGCCTGACCAACATGGAGAAACCCTGTCTCTACTAAAAATATAAAACTAGGTGGGTGTGGTGGTGCACGCCTGTAGTCCCAGCTGCTCGGAAGGCTGAGGCAGAAGAATCGCTTGAACCTGGAAGGTGGAGGTTGCGGTGAGCTGATTGCACCCAAGCCTGGGCAACGAGAGTAAAACTCCAACTTAAAAAAAAAAAAAAAAAAAAAAAAAAAGACATTCTCAATGTGAATGAGGTCAAATTCATGTATATTTACTCCGATAGTGCTTTTGTAGGGTAGACAAAGTTTTCTTAAACTCGTTCCAAGTGTTGACTTCTAAATGGTTTATTGTTTGAGTCTCACTTTCAGGGCTATGATGGTTTTGGGTAGGCTGTGACATTTGAGTTTGTGATTTACTGAAGGTTTTTTTTTTAGATGACTATCCAATTGATCTAGCACAGCTCTTCAAGGTAACTTATAATGATCCTAAACGAGAGTATTGAACTCTAAGAGGGCAAGAGAAGCATAAATAATAACTATTTGGTTAAATATAAAATAATATCAATGATATAAAACAAGAAAAACATTTTGTAGGTTTATAACATATATACAAGTAAATATATATGGGGCTATAGGCACGCACAACCACACCCAGCTAATTTTTAAATTTTTTTTTGGTAGAAATGGTATTGTCATATGTCGGAATCGTCAAGAGTTCAAGACCAGCCTGGGCAAAATAGCAAGACCCTGTCTCTTCAATAAAAAAGGATATAGAATCACTGAATGAAAAGACTGGGAAAAGATACATTGTGCTAATAGTATTAGGCAGGAAATGCAGCCGAAATAAAAGGATGTTTATAGTGATAAACGGTCAACACAACAGGACAATATTGTAATCCTGCATTTGCACGTATCCGATAACACAGTAAGCAGAATACAACAAAACTGAAAATCAAGGCAAATCCACAGTCACACCTAGTTTCGTTTTTTGTTTTGTTTTGTTTTGCAAAAATACAACCAGGAGAAACTTAGGTATTTTAAACAAATCTTTAAGTAACTGATAGAACAAGCAGATAAAAAAATAGAATACATGCGCCGGGCGCGGTGGCTCAAGCCTGTAATCCCAGCACTTTGGGAGGCCGAGGCGGGTGGATCACGAGGTCAAGAGATCAAGACCATCCTGGTCAACATGGTGAAACCCCGTCTCTACTAAAACTACAAAAAATTAGCTGGGCATGGTGGCGCGTGCCTATAATCCCAGCTACTCAGGAGGCTGAGGCAGGAGAATTGCCTGAACCCAGGAGGCGGAGGTTGCGGTGAGCCGAGATCGCGCCATTGCACTCCAGCCTGGGTAACAAGAGCGAAACTCCGTCTCAAAAAAAAAAAAAAAAATAGAATACATGAATTTGCACAAGATTATAAATATTCACATACTGAGCATACGCGGAATGCTATTCCAGACACCTAGAGATTCCATGCTTCTTTAAGTGAATGTAGAACATTTACCAACAATGTCACATTCTCAACCATGCAATTAATCTAGAATTACAAATAAAGCATACAAAGGTTGAAAAGAAATAAATGCAATATGGCAAGAAAAATAAAGATATGCTTAGAAAGGAAATGAAAATGTCATTATTTGCAAATGACATATTTGCATATGGGGAGAAACCAAAAGAATTTACACACGTTTAACAGGGTTCTGAAGGTCAAGGTACAAAAACCAAATATATTGTACAGACTGGCAAGGTAAAGTGAAATGTAATAGACAATATCATTTATATTATCATCACAACCAATAGTATGTCTAAAATAAACCTAACAAGAGATGCAGAGGACCTCTACCCTGAAAACTGAGAAAGTACACAAGAGGCTGGGCAAGGTGGCTCATGCCTGTAATCCCAGCACTTTGGGAGGCAGAGGCGGGTGGATCATCCGAGGTCAGGAGTTCAAGACCAGCCTGGTCAACATGGAAAAACCCCATCTCTACTAAAAATGCAAAAACTTAGCCAGGCATGGTGGCGGGTACCTGTAATCCCAGCTGCTTGGGAAGCTGAGGCAGGAGAACCGCTTGAGCTGGGAGGCAGAGGTTGAAGTGAGCCGAGATTTCGCCACTGCACTCCAGCCTGGGTGACAGAGTGAGACTCCACCTCAAAAAAATAAAAAACAAAAATACATCTGAGAAAAAATTGGAGATCTATTAAGGAAGGATATACAAAGGCATCTGATGAAAGACTCTGCTTTTAAGCTGATGTACAGATCGGAGGCAATCCTGATGAAAAGGGCATCAGGAATCATGGTGATGGTGGCAAAGTTGGCCTGCTGAGTGTACTTTATCTGGAAATCCTAAAGTTTTAGAACAGCCGGAGCAGCCTTGGAGAAGAACAGTGGCTTGCGAATCACGTGCGGAGACTTACCGGAATTTTCCGTTGTTATGACAGCTTGGTATTGGCGAAGGGGACACCCAGCAGCTGAGTTGGGCCTGTTCCCCTCCATTTTTTAGCAGCACCTATCACCAGGCTGGAAGAAGTGGACCAGTTCTGCTGAGTCCGCAGTGCTCCTGTCCGAAGAAGCTCATGCAATACAAGAAGAATTTGTCCCACCTGAGTATCATCATGTTTAGTAGTTGACTTTCTACAAAGGGGCACCCCCGTAACCTGAGGTTAGCAGCAAAGGGTCTCCCATATAGAACTTTACAGGGACTCAAGCTGATCCCACTTCTGGGAGTGACTCTTACCCAGAGCAATGCAAGGCCAAAGCCCTAAATCCATTTCGGTTGAGTTTCCTGGCACGGTTTGGCAAGAACTGTTTTTAGGGCCTGATTTTCCCTTTCCATCGGTCCAGAGGATTGGGGTCTCCACGCTGAGTGTAATAAATTGCTCCCAATTTATTCCAAGCGCCCTGTGTACTTGGGACAACCGCAGAGCTGTCGTAAGGGTGATCCAGAGGTTCCTGCTGGTAAAATCCCAGCTTCTGTTGCCCCGGAAACTGTTACCGTGTCATATGCACCATTTCTTTTTCCGTTGGTCACCAGGCTGCTCCCATCCACGAACAATGTCCAGTCTGCACGTGGCAGGGCTGCGTCCTTTACGTTAGGGCAACTGGAGAACGCCTGGCCGATCATTTCTAAACGATTGTGCGTAGGTTCTTGGGCTCTTCGAGAGAGGGAAGTACAGTTTCTGGGTTTAAGGCTCCAGCAGTCTGCACTTTTACTGCAGGGTCGTCTGGGAGTGTGACCTGGCGTTTCCTCCGCCTGCCTGCTGTCAGCCAGTCACCTCCCTTCTGTTCTGGTAACACCAGCACCTGGTGAGGCTCGTGGGTCACGACGGGCCGTCCCCAAACAACTCTTCAGCTTCCTTTACCCCCAGGCAGGTGGCAGCGGCAACCCTTAACCAAGGGGCCAGCCTTTGGCCACAGTGTCCTGCAAGCCATGGGCTGCAACATTCTTCCTAATTTCTCTGTAAGGACCCTGGTGTTTGACCCAGCCTCTCAGGCACCTACAGGGCTCGTGAAAGGGCTTCTGAAAATGTGGGAGCCCCAGGGCGGGGGCAGAGGTCAACTCAGGCTTCAGTTATTCAGACGTGTGCAGGTGTTCTGTTTGCCGTCGAAGGGACACTGTTAGCTCCCTTCAACGGTTTGTCTAGTGGCTTTACCAGTTGATAAGAATCCAGACAAGCAAAACCCTGTTATGCCTAGAAGTCCTCTTAGCTGCCTTCGGGTAGCGGTGGCTGAGACGGAAGCACCTGCATTTCACCTTTCCACTGCTAGAGCTCTGTTCCTCTCCTGCAGGAGAAAGCCTAAATATTCCACAGTTTGTTGGCGTAGCTGAGCCTTTTTACTTGAAACCTTATATCCACCGGTTGATAGACGGTTTCGAGTTTTAACGGTGTTATTCTGATAGTCCCATTCAGAGGGGCTAGATATTAGTAAATCATCCACCTATTGCAACTACACCCTGTTTTTCCATTTAAGTTCCTCAAATCTTGATCCAAGGCTGTTAAATCCTGGTGGGATTTAACACATTGCAATGATACTGAAACTGTGTGTGGCTTTAGGCTCTGTCTATTCAAAGGGGAATAACAACCGACTTTCTGTGTCCATGGGTAGGCAAAAAAAAGCATCTTTTTTTTTTTTTTTTTGAGATGGAGTGCAGTGCCGTCCCTGCTGGAGTGCAATGGCACGATCTCAGCTCACTGCAACCGCCAACTACGGGGTTCAAGCGATTCCCCTGCCTCAGCCTCCCAAGGAGCTGGGATTACAGGAATGCGCCACTATGCCCAGCTAATTTTTGTATTTTTAATACAGACAGGGTTTCACCATGTTGGCCAGGCTGGTCTTGAACTGACCTCAGGTGATCTGCCCGCCTCAGCCTCCCAAAGTGCTGGGATTACAGGCAGGAGCCACCACGCCTGGCCAAGGAAGCATCTTTTAAATCCAATACTGCAAACTGTTAGCTACAGTGGGACAGACATATGTCCTCTACAATACCCCCGGTTGGGTCCGTGCCGGGAATTGCCCAGTCAGGATCTGGAGTGTCGCCTGGATTTTCATCACGAAAGCGCTGTGCCTCTTCCTTTGCTTTATTTAAAACCAGCTGTGGCTCACCCTCGGTGAGCATCGCGTCCCGTCCAGGACAGCCTGCACATCTGCCCAGGTGAGGCGGTGTGCAGCAAATAGTGGCAAATAATTCAGCCATCCCTTGGGGATCCCCCCCGTAGGGAGGGTCAGAGTTCTTCCAATTTAACAAGTGTGCGGTGGAACAGAGGTTACAGGCGCAATAATATCAGGTCAGAGCCACTTGCTGACGGATGTTGTCACCATGGGAACACTACGCAGTGCCCTGCGCTGGACGTGGTGACTCCCTGCCTAGTCCGAGAGGGAGACAGCAGCCCCGCCCCCCGCTGCTTCCCCGTACTCTGGGGTGACGTTCCCTCTCTTTCCTGAGCCAGGGCAGGAGCCGCTATGGGTTTTGGGGTACCCACTGTGGGGCTTGGGAGGTTTTCTCTTCCTCCCCTGATGGTGGCTGCCACCGTCAGCTCATTCCCGTTTCTTCTGCCTCCTGGTTACTCAGCGACAACCGTCCTGGATGTAGTCCTGCCACCTTTGCCTGACCACTGGCAGAACCATTTTAATGGGTAAATCGTATGAAATTTTGAAGATCCAAAAACTGGCCACCATTTCTCAGACCCCTCAACAAACATTGGCCAAGCCATGTTCCAACAGAAGATTATTTTTTAGCCACGAGTGGGTAACCAAACTGCCTCCAGTCTGCCAACATTCTCCCTAGATGTGTGGGGACAGGCGCGGTGCTGGCCGGACTGCGCAACTCCCCTGCTGGGCGCAGGACTTGGGTGCGGCTGCTTGTCCATTTCTTCTCTTTTCTTTTTCTGAGACACTCTCACCCTTATTGCCCAGGCTGGAGCATAGTGGCTCCATCTCAGCTCACTGCAACCTCCACCTCCCAGGTTCAAGAGATTCTCCTGCCTCAGCCTCTCAAGTGGCTGGGATTACAGGTGCACACCACCATGCCTGGCTCATTTTTGTATTTTTAGTAGAGACAGGGTTTTACCATCTTGGCCAGGCTGGTCTTGAACTCCTTACCTCGTGACCCATCCATTTCAGCCTCCCAAAGTGCTGGGATTCCAGGCCTGAGCCACCACGCCCAGCCTTCTTTCCATTTTATTTTTCTCCCAAGAAGGGCCCGTCGTCAGCCTTTCAGGACTCGGCTCCTCATGTGGGCTTTGGTGGGAGCTGTGGGGCGGCACCCACAGCTTTAAATCGGGGTGGGGCGTTTGGTCCTTGTTCACAAGATGGATTCCTGACTATTTTGCTGTCAGTTGCACAACTCACACAAGAATGCAGCGTCACATACAGCTTATTTTTATTTATTTATTTTTTGAGATGGAGTCTCACCCTGTCTCCCAGGCTGGGGTGCAGTGGTGCAATCTCAGTTCACTGCAACTTCAGCTTCCTGGGTTCAAGCAATTCTCCTGCCTCAGCCTTCTGAGTAGCTGGGATTACAGGCACCCGCCATCACGCCTGGCTAATGTTTGTAGTTTTAGTAGAGACGGGGGTTTCACCATTTGGGCCAGGCTGGTCTCGAACTCCTGACCTCAGGTGATCTGCCCGCCTCAGCCTCCCAAAGTGCTGGGATTACAGGTGTGAGCCACCTGGCCTGTTTTATTTAATTTTAATAACAAGTTATAAGCACTTATTTTCATGGCTTCCATCTCTCTGTTGAAATTCTCCATCTTTTGATCATTTTATTCATCCTTTCCTCCATCTCTTTTTGTGTATTTACAGCAGTACTGTAAAGCACTTGCATCTGGGCTATCTGTGTGTCTGCTTCTATTGCCTAGCTTTTCTCTTGGATGAAAATCACACTCTCCTGTAATTCTTATAATTTTTGGTAATGTGCTAGAAATTATGTGCAAAATAACCAAGAAACATCAGTCTCTCCCGCAAATAGAGCTCCTGCGGACGACTCACCCACCCTCAGTACCATTCAGCTCCACTGCAAGGAAGGGCCCCCCCAAGACTGGCAATTACTTCAGATTTGCACCCACCATTTTCCAGTGTATTTGAAAGCCGTGATAATTTCTGTCCACAATTCCATTTTTTCTCATTGCTGACATAGAAAGGATGGGGTCACACTCTTTCTTCATGCTTACTGGAAGTGAAACTCTTGTCTTTTTGCTTTGTAAAGTCTGGGAGTTATTTGTCGTTATGATCCATGTTTTTCACTTACATTCTTCATCTGTGGATTTTTTTTCTTATTGAGTCTTGCCAGATAGTTGTCTAATTTTGGTTCCTTCGAAGACGCAGACATGGCCACGCTGATTTTATCTTGGTTCTCCGTTTTATTAACAGGCGTTCTTAGTCCTATGTCTTTTCTTTAGCTGAGCTGCTGAGGTTGGAGCCTGAGCTTGCTAACTTCAGGCTTCCTATCAGTTTCTCCCCAGTAACTCCAGCGTTAAGAAAAAAGCGTCCCTCCTTCTCACCAAATAGCACTCTATTGCCCGAGAAAATTATTGATTCAAAAATAAGGCCAGGTGCGGTGGCTCATGTCTGTAATCTAGCACTTTGGGAGGCTGAGGAGGGTGGATTATTTGAGGTCAGGAGTTCGAGACCAACCTGGGCAACACGATGAACTCATGTCTGTACTAAAAAAACAAAAAGTAGCCGGGTGTGGTGGTGGGCGCCTGTACTCCCAGCTACTTGGGCGGCCGAGGCAGGAGAATCACTTGAGCCTGGGAGGCAGAAGTTGCAGTGAGCCAAGAGCACACCACTGCACTCCAGCCCAGGCAACAGAGGACGAATCCAACTCAATCAAAGAAAGAAAAAAATTCACCTTTGTTATTTCCCCGTGCAAGTATATGGGGTTAGATTCTTCCCGGGTGCAGCTTTTGCCGCAGCACAGTAGTTCTGATCGTTTCTAGATATTTTAGTTTCCAGTAAGACTTCTTTAACTGTGGTTTATTAGAATGCTCACCAAGGTTTTAATATGTGTCCCTGTGTCATTGGTGCTTTTGCTGTGAACTCCTATGCTGGGTCAGAGAATATTGTCAGCGTGGTAGATGGTCCGGTTTGAAGAGGATAACGAAATCCTTGCTCACTCACTGTTGCCTCGGAAAAAATGAAAATGATAACCATCTTCATATTTAGAACAAAATGAAAGCCTGGACTCCCTGGTTCAAGGGTTCCCTGGTGCGTGCGTGCTGGACTGATTTTGCAGAGTGAATAGGAAGGCTGGTGAGCCTGGGGGAGGCCGTCCAGGCTTACTGATGTCACTCAACCCGAAGTCACACAGAGCACAGTCCCACACACCTGTCTGCCTTAGGGAGAGCCCCAGATGCACCTCGCAGGCACAGGGAGTGAGGGGCCGGAGTGTGAGGCCTCCACTGCCCACCCGGCTCCCTGCACCCTCACAGCTCTCGGGGTGCTGCTGTTGTTCCTTCTGGGAGCCTTGTCAGCAGCAGAGAGAGGTGTCGCTGGGGATGCCCAGACCGCTGTCCCCAGATTGACACAGCAGGGCAAGGACCTGTTCCCAGGGAGAGCTGTCATGGAGCCCCCAAGGCAGGGCCAGGAACTGGAGCGTGGAAGAAGCCCAGTCACCAAAACTGCATACAATCAAAAGGGCTAGAGCTCCATGGCCCTAAGAATCACTCAAACCAGGGTCCCACATGGCAAGGGGAGGAGAAAGGCAAGCAAGGCATGACTTGGGCAGAGCCAGGAGGGCCGAGCAAGAAAGCTGCCAGGCCCTTCATGTGTGCCTGGGGGCAAATGGCTAGGATCGGAGCTTCCCAACAGCCAAGGTGAAAAGGAAAAAGGGTCAGAGGTACAAGTGTAGCGGGAGCACAGTGATCTTGAGAGTTAAACATTCAGCCTGGCATTCCACAGCAAGAGCACAGGGATGGAGACTGTGGGACTTGCTACAGGATGCCACTTGCGGAGGCCTCTGGACATCACACCACGATCCTCTCACTGGAAAAATCCCATAGTGTGTTTCTGCCCGTGCCTGCAGTGGGGTGGGAGACACTCCCACGCAGAGGCTTCCTGGCACCCAGCCCCGTGACGGTGAATGCAATCAGGGCAGGGAGAAAGGAAGGAAGCCCACCTCATCTAGACAGGAAGCTTTCATATTTTCCTGATTGCGATGCACAGTTAAAATAGTTAAATAAATATATACACACCCAGAACACTGAAACAGATGACATTTATATAGCATATTCACATAGATTTATAACTGCTAAACATAAAACTTATACAAAACATAAATATAAAATATGAAATAAATATAAAACATTCACAACATATACGTTTGTATATCTAAATCATTATGTACACACACATATACACAAGCAAAAATATGTAAGACACATGCATAAATACCTCACTTTTTTGTTTAAATTACATTCTTCATTAAAATGTGTGTCCTATTGTGCATAATGTACTTTGACATTTGTTATTTGATTCGATTCTATTCTTTCCTCTTCTAGAACATACAAACATGGTTGCTATCCCATCTCCAGCTGGGTTTTATGGCCTGGACTCCCCGGACAGTGCTGTTCCCGGCACCGCTCAGAAGCAATGCAGAGGGCAGGCCGAGGCTCCGTGCGGCTGAGCCGCGCTTGAATTCAGCCCTCTACCTGTTACCTGGGTGATCCTGAATCAGGGCACCAACCATCCTGGTTTGCCCAGCGCCGAGGGCTTCCCAGGTCACAGGACTTTGGTGCTAAAATTGGGACATTGGTCCCCATCCTGAAGCCAGCGCCTCAGGTCTCTGTTCCATTTTATTATTTTTAGAATTGGACTCTTCATGGTACCCACCTCCTAGAATTGAAGTCAGGCCAGAAATGAAGAATGTTTTAGAATAACACTCCGCAGATGTCACAGGGGACCCGTGGGCTGCGCAGATGTCACAGGGGACCCGTGGGCTGTGCTCCTCCGGGCGTCTCTGCTGCCGGATGTGCACTGACTCACTCACCTGGGCGGATGTTGGAGTCTGGGGCCGGGGGTCCTGACAGAGACCGCCAGGAACAAGCAAGCTCTTGACAAGGCGGAGGCCCTGCCTCTCCTGAGCGACTGCGGGACCAATCAGGAAACCGCGGAGGCGAGGACCCCGGAGCCGGCCCCTGCCCTCAGACACAAGCCTTCACTCTGGGCTGTTTTGAAGTCTGTCCAAGAACTATGCCACGTCCAGGGGTGCCCCCAGGAACAGCAATGAGCCATGCCAGCCCGAGAGCTGGAGTGATTCGTGATGGGGTAACTGCATGGCGCAGTCAAGGGTCCTGGGAACACCAGGCCTGCACCCGCCTGCCCTGCTGATCACAGGCTGACTGACCCTTTCCCATCCCCGCCACTCCCCACCACCTGCAGGGGCTGCAGTGTCTGGGAGTTAATTCATGAAAGAGAGAAGAAATGAGGCCAGGAACACCGCTGGACACGGCACCGAGGAACTGGGTCAGGTGGGAAGAAAGTTGCCCAGGAGCCAAGGCAAGAGACTGAAGGCACAATCTGTCCCAGTATAATAGATAACTGATTACTCAGTGATAGCAATGGTACCAAATACATTTGGAAACAATCACATAATTCTACAATCTTATTAAATCATTATTCTTGATTGATCTTTGCTTGAGTATTATAGCATAGAATCGTTTTAGTCTTACAGTATAGGCCTAATTGGGTGAAATATAATGAGGAACCGAAGGGACATTGTGAGACGTGATCAGCAGGTGAGAGCGAGGGCCTTGCGGTAGCACCAGCGCCTGGGAAGGTGCCCGCTACTTAGCAGGCCGTGAAGGGGAGTTTCCCTTTCACTGGGGGAGTTCAGAGAACACTCTGCTCTGCCCGACTCTTGAGGAAGGCCTGACATTAGCCAGGCCGCCCGCAGACATCCAGGGGCTTAAGTGCCTCTCCGAGGTGCTGTGCTCCGACGGTCACCATCCCTGTCCACTTTCATGTTCTGCTTTCCCACCTGGAGCTCCTTTTACGTTCTTAGAAGTCGTGAGAAGTAAGAGTAGAGGAAGCCTTTGATCTTTCCGATGAGTGTGTAGAAAGATGCTGACATACGTGCCTCTCTCCCTTGCAGCGGCTACCTGAAAGGGACGGGCCCCCTGTGCTGTAAGCACGTGATTTGCTTGACCCTATCCATCACGTCAGATGAGTCACTCTCCTGACCCTGCCCCTTGCCTTGTAAACAATAAGTATCAGCACGTCCAAGCGTGGACTCTGCCTTGGTAGCAGTGGTCCCCGGGGCCCAGCTGAATTCTTCTCTTATCTCTGCATCTTGTGTCTTTCTTTCCTGTGATCTCTCATCTCTGCACACAAAAGAACACCCGCTAGACCCTGCGGGGCTGGACCCTGCTGGGTCAGCCCTGAGGAAGGCCAGTCCCTGCTCATGGGCACGGAAAGCTGTGTGGTTCCAAGCTTGGCCCTCTCGACCATGGCTGCCCAGACACCCCACGGTCAGCCACAGGCTCAGACAAGTCTCTGCAGACCCCTCAGCCACATGCTTTGACATCTGTGTGTTCCTTCCGGCCTCCGACCTCCAACCTCCACCTGGACTCCTTTATTGCATATGCCTCCAATGCCACTGTTCTTTTGATTTTTTTTCTTTTCTTTTTTGAGATGGAGTCTTGCTCTGTTGCCAGGCTGGAGTGCAGTGGCGAGATCTCAGCTTACTGCAGCCTCCAACTCCCCGGTTCCTGCCTCAGCCTCCTGAGTAACTGGGATTACAGGCACGCGCCACCACGCCCAGCTAATTTATTTGTATTTTTAGTAGAGACGGGGTTTCACCATGTTGGTCAGGTTGGTCTCAAACTCCTGATCTCAGATGATCCACCTGCCTTGGCCTCCCAAAGTGCTAGGATTACAAGTGTGAGCCACTGCACCCAGCCTTGATTTTTCTTTTTGATTTTTGACTTTGCAGATTTCACAGTGCCAAATTCATTCAAATAAATCACAGTGCGAATGGCAAGTGAAAAAATGTACATGAAAAACGAAGTGCATATAACCCCTCCCCTCCAAACTTCTTCCATCCCGTGCCCTCTAAGCTCACCCCCAGAATAGCCCCCCGACACACACAGGCTGGGTGGCAGAAAGGGCCGGAGCATCAGAGGACAAAGGGAGCAGAGGACGCTGAGCCTGGACAGGCAGGGGTCAGAGGGCAGGGCCGTCTGGGGCATCCCTGGAGCATGCACCAGGGAAAGCAGGGAATGAGGACAGTCCTCCTGCATGGGCCACTGTGTGGACACAGGGGAAATGGCCACACCTGGCTGCACGCTCGCTCGGGGCCAGCACCTTCTCTCCCAGCTGCCATTAAGGGAAAGCCACCACAGGGGAGGGGCTTGCTGGGCTGCGGCGCAGAGAGGATGTGGAGGTCCCTGGAGGTGGTGGGCAGCAGTCACACTGGGGCAGGGGCAGCCCTTCCCAGACACCTTATGGGTAGCAGTTACCCCTTCCATCTTTCCACCACTCACCTCCTGCAAGACCCCTGAGGGCAGGTAACCGGGTGGGCTCCCTGCTGCAGCCCCGGGTCCAGCCCTGCCTGGTCATTATACATGCTCAAAAGGATGTGATTAAGGCACATCCTTCTGAAGGCAGGAAGGAGCAAAGAATGAACCTGACATGGGCAAAAGCTGTGTGACCACCTGGGCTGGAGGGGAGGGCATGGGGCCATGGGGAGCTGCCCTTAGAGGGACAGCATCGAGAGACTGGGTACCAGGGAGGGGCTCTGAGGAGGACAGGGAGTCCTCGCACTGAGGACAGCATTTCCTGACCACACCTGGGTCTGGCAGGGCCCAGGGTCCCCTGGTGAGATGGGGAGGGGGGACCTGGGTACCCACCAACCCGGACATCCATGCTGTTGAGTTCCAGTGGCCCAGTGAGAACACGGGTGGGCTCCCTTGGAATAAAAGAATAAAGAATAGGACAAAGATGAGTCTGGGGGGAGGGTGCAGGTCTGCGCTGTAACAGGGCTCCCCACACTCTGCATCCTGGACCTACATGGGGCAGGGCAGATGATGCAAAAGGAATTGGAAGCACAGCCTCCATGGGGCTCAGGGACGCTTGAGCACCCAGGCAGACCTGGCGGGGTCCCAGCCTCACCTGTGGGGGGATGGAGTCTGTGAGGACAGAGCTGGGAGGCAGCCTGCACAGGAGCTGTGTTTCCAGGACATCCATCTTCAAAGGCCGGTACTCAGGCCCCAGCTGCTGCAAGGGTGCAGCCCCTGCAGGTACCAGAAACTTGGCCGGGGTCCTGGGGCTGCAGCCCCAATCCCTGTGCCAGCTCCAGGCTCTGGTAAGGCTGTGGGAGCAGTGGACTCGGGACATGGCAGCCTTGCTGTCCTCTAGGCCACTGAGCCTGCCTGGGGGGCCCTTGGAGGCGCCTGCCCTTCTCCTCCTTCTCCCCTCCCTGCAGGCCACTCCTGCCAGAGGAAACCTCCACGCACTCTAGAAAGTGTGAAGATTCTGTGCCTGCCGCCCAGCTATCCGCCCCAGCTGCACTTGCCCTTAACCGGCTCCTTCCGGGCTCTGCCTGGCCGGCTCCAGCTCCCTCCGGTTCCATCTCTGGTTGTCCGAACCTCCCGGGGTCCCTCCTTCGCCTCTTTCCTCTTCCTCCTCCTCTGCCTTGAAGCCTCCTCTCTCCCTCTGCTTCCAACTCCAGACCACCCCCACCCCAGTCCAGGGAAAGGGTCGCCGCCCTCAGCACCCTTGGAGGAGCTCAGGACCCTCTGGGTCTCCCTCAGCCTCCCCGGGTCTCCTAGTCAGGAACCAGTTCTGGCCCCATGTTTTCCCACAGCGTGGAGCCCAGGGTCTGTGATCGCGGCTGAGGCTGGCCTTGGAGGGACCCTGAGGTGTCCCCCTCCCTATGCGGCTGTGTTTGGCAGGAGGCGACTGGGGCCCTCGGGGACTTAAGAGCCGACCCCACCCACGCAGGAGCCCAGAGGAGGGGCTGGCCGGCCCCGCCCCCTCGGCCCCGGGCTGACTCCTTCTCCAGGGCGCAGCTCCCCCAACACAGCCCCGGAGGAGAGAAGGTGCCCGGAGGGGGTCCGGACCCTGGGCCAGGGCTGAGATGAGGGTCGGGTGAGAGCCGGACTTAGAGGGTTTAGGAAGAGAGATTGGAAGGGGGGCCAAAGACAGAAGGACCAGGGAGAGGGGATGCTGGCAAGGGAGGAGAGCAAGCGTCCTGAAGCAGGAGGCTGGGGGTGGGGTTGCCCTCGGTGAAGCCCCCCCAACACCCACCTCACCCCCCTCAGGCCATGCCCTCCGGCGTCATGGAGGGGTTCGTCCCAGCCCTGTGGGCCCTCCTGCTGGCTGCTGCATCTGCTGGCTGCGCCACGACACCAGGTAAGGGGTGGGCCGGGCGGGGCTGGCGGGCGGCGGGGACCGGGCTGCATATCCGTGTTCCACGTTCCCCGCGTGCTGCCCACAGCCGGGAACCTGAGCTGCTACCAGTGCTTCAAGGTCAGCAGCGGGAAGGAGTGCCCGCCCACCCCGTGCCGCCCGCTGGACCAGGTCTGCGTCTCCAACGAGGTGGCCTTCTCGCTGAGTGAGTCCCCGCCGGGCAGAGGGCAGGTGCCAGGCCCCGGGAAGGGACGGCGCCCCCGCCTCTCCGCGACTCAGCGCGGCGTCCTCGCCCTCCAGGGCTTGGGGCCTGTGGGTCCCACGGTGTCCTGCTGTCCCTCCCGGGTTGGGCTGGGGCGCGCATCCAGAGTGTGACATTTGACTTAACTTTTCTCCTCCCTTTGAAGTGTCACTAGGAACTGTCAGCGGTTCAAAGGCTCTGATGTCACTGAATTTACAAAGACAGCGGGAACGCACGGGAGTGGGGAGCGGCAGCTGTTGGGGCGATGGGTTTGGGGCGATGGGTTATCTGACAGTGGTGCCGCCCAGCCGGCCCTTCGGGGTCTGTGCTGCGCTGGAACACAGCGGTACACCTGCCAGCGACCCGGCACCACGCAGGCGGCACTGGAATCTAATACAGTGTATGACAGCGTCATGTAGTATAATACAACATAATGAATGTAACGTGTGCATTGCAACTTAATACGGTGCAATATAATGCAATATAAGACAATATAATATGATAAAATATAATGCAACACAACGTATCGTAACATAGTATGATGCATAAAGGCGATTCCACCCACACTCTTTTCTCGACAGTTTGGGTTTTGAGTGTTGTGCGTCCCTTCAGTGGTTCTGTGGTTGTTGACAGACATATGTCCGTCAGAAGTCTCTGCCATGTCTGTCAATGGGCAGTACAGAGAAATAAGCCCAGGGCTTGGCGCCCAGCCCAGCGTGCTCTCTGTGACAGGCAGCCCCTTTCCACTGCTCCGAGTCACCCCATCTCCCTACGAGGCAGAAGCCCCAGGGCTGGGTGTCCAGGCTGTGCCTGGTTCAGGGGAAAGCCTCTCATGGCCAGTTGCCCTGGTGTCCACATTTGCTGTGCGGCGGGGTGGAGGTGGCCTAGGCAGCCAGGCTCCCCAGCTCTGCAGCACCTCGCCCGGGAAAGGACAGGAGACGGTGGTCTCTTGGCCCCCCTCACAGGCTCAGGTTCCATGCTCTGGTTCTTTCTGGTCCCAGCTGCCCTTGTGGAAATCATCCTTGCTCTTCTGCAATAACCGTGAATACCTCCTTGCTGGGGGCTCTGGGACCACCTGCCTCTCCTCTTTTCTGCAGAATCAAGTGTGGAGGTCCTGCTCAGCAAACGCTGTGCTCCCAGGTGTCCCAACACCAACATGGAGTTTGAATGGTCGCCGGTTCCTGGGGTGCAAGCTGTGATCACCAGGCGCTGCTGTTCCATGGCTCTCTGCAACAGAGCACCCACCCCACAGGAGGGACAACGCTGGCCCCTGTGTGGGGGGCTCCTGCTCCAGGTGGGCCTTGGCCTCCTCTGGGCCCTGTTGTGAGGCTTCCCTCCGCACCCCTCCAGCCCTGCTGGCCCATCCTGTCTCCTGCCTTCAGCTGCCATCCTGCCTCCACACCTTCCAGGACACTGTGGGGGATGCTCCCTCTCTGAGATGGTGGGGAGGGTGCCATCGCCTCCACCCTGGATCTAGCCACCTCACTCCTCCCCAGCAGGGGCCCCATTGCTGGGGAACCCCATAGATTCAGCAACCGCTCCTCCTGGGGAAGGACAATGCCCTCAATGTGGGTGATGGGGAAGGACAGTGCCCCTGGTGTGGGTGATGGGGAAGGACGGTGCCCCCGGTGTGGGTGATGGGGAAGGACGGTGCCCCCGGTGTGGGTGATGGGGAAGGACGGTGCCCCCGGTGTGGGTGATGGGGAAGGATGGTGCCCCCGGTGTGGGTGATGGGGAAAGACGGTGCCCCCCGTGTGGGTGATGGGGAAGGACAGTGCACCCGGTGGGCAATGGTTCCTCGTATGAGGCCCCTTACCCTGAATGCTGTCTGTCCAGGACTTTTTGAGGGGCAGGAGAGCCTGGGTGCAGCCACATCTGGGGCTCCCACTCTGCCTTCCCATTTCCAGCCCCCTCTGCCCAAGGGAAACCCAGGAAGGGTAACCCTGTGGGTACCCCAACCTGTGCATTGATACCACAACCTTCACCCTCTCGGAGACAATAAACTCTCATGCCCACACGGTGCCCATTCCTTCCTTCCTGCTTCTCCCTGTCTACCCGCCCTGCCCAGTCCTCAGCAAAGGCCTCTGTGGGTGGGTACTGGCGGCCACTGGAGAAGCCAGATCTGCAGAAAACCTCCCGGCTGGGAGGCTGAGGATAAGGACTGTCCCTGCAGCCTAGGGCCCAGCAGTGGGTAAGCGATATGTCCCAGGCTCAGGGCTGGGATCCTAGAAGGGCTGGGGCCCCTGAGTGGAGGTGGGGAAGGGCCTGGAGAAGGGGGTCTGTGACATGTCACCAGGGTTGAGGTGCCCATCTGTGCAGCCACAGTAGGATCCAGGAGGTCAGGACTGATGGACAGTGCCAGCAATGGGAGGGTGGGAATGGGAGGGCTGCCAGGTGAGGCACTGATGGAGTGCAGGCTGGGGCAGAGGGGGCCAATGCCGAGCTCAGGACTGGCCAGGCTAAGCTGGGCACCTTGGGACATCCGGTGCTGTCCTGGGGCAGGAGTGGCTGAGAAGGAGGCCTTCTGCATCAGGAGGGGGGTGGGCTCACCAGGTAGCAAAGCCCCAGATGAAGAACAATGCTGGGTCTGTTGCCTGCTGCCTGAGCACAGGTCCTCACAGCACCCCTCCAGCCTGCACCCCTGCACCTGGGCACTGCCCCTCCAACCTACACCCCGGCGCCTGGGCACTGCCCCTCCAGCCTGCACCCCTGCACCTGGGCACTGCCCCTCCAGCCTGCACCTCTGTGCCTGGGCACTGCACCCCCAGCTGCCCTCTGGCCTGTCATTGTTTACCCTGTGGACCCAGGTGGACCTGGCTGTCCCCTCAGGTAGGCCCGGGGGGCCGTGGATCCCCTGTCCTCTGCAGGCTGCAGGCTCTCCAGGGGAAGTTCCTCAGGTTCCAGATAGAGCAGGACCTGCTCCCCTCCCCTTGTGGTTGTGAATTTTTAGGGTGGCATGTAACCCTGCCTGCTAGGGCAGCTCCTCGGGCAGGGCCCCTGGTGTCTGTAACCTCAGGAATCTGGGGTCCTGCACCTTGGGGAAGCCAGCAAGACCAGTGCTGGGAGGAGATTTTCCAGGACCCTGGCCCAAAAATGTGTTTTTCTGCCAGGAGGGTGCTGGGAAGTGATCTGGCCACAGTCTTCCCTGATGCATTTTCCTAGGAAATCTGTGTGAATCTAATCTCGGCAACTGAGTTTGAGACCAGCCTGGCCAACATAGTGAAACTTCATCTCTAATAAAAATACAAAAATTAGGCCGGGCGCAGTGGCTCACACCTGTAATCCCAGCACTTTGGGAGGCCGAGGCGGGTGGATCACGAGGCCAAGAGATCCAGACCATCCTGGTCGACATGGTGAAACCCCGTCTCTACTAAAAATACAAAACATTAGCTGGGCATGGTGGCGCGTGCCTGTAATCCCAGCTACTCAGGAGGCTGAGGCAGGAGAATTGCCTGAACCCTGGAGGTGGAGGTTGCGGTGAGTTGAGATCACGCCATTGCACTCCAGCCTGGGTAACAAGAGTGAAACTCGTCTCAAAAAAAAAAAAAATTGCAATGCCAGGTGGCAGGTGCCTGTAATCCTAGCTACTCAGGAGGCTGAGGCAGGAGAATCACTTGAACTCGAGAGGCAGAGGGTGCAGTGAACCAAAATCGCACCACTGCACTCCAGCCTGGGTGTCAGACGGAGACTATCTCAAAAAAAAAAAAAAAAAGAAAGAAAGAACAGCACCTCAGCAACAATATCAAAACATCCAATAGCTGTATATTTGGTGTCCTAGAAAGAGAGGAGAAGTACAGAAAAGAGATCTGAAGAACTAATGACTGATAAGGTTTCAATTTTGAAAAAGGACATAAACCTAAATCTTATAGATTCAAAAGCCCAGTGAATTCAAATAGGATAAATACAGACGCAGATACATTATCACTAAACTGCTGAAATGAACTGATTTTGTCACAAGCCAGCATTGTCACCGTGGGAGAAAAGAGATCAAAGGTATGCAAGAAGGAAGGAAATACAGAATATTATGGCGGTGGGAAAGAGGCATCGGTGTGAATACACAGAACGGCACACATAAGCAACAATCCCAAACGATGGGGCTTTCTACCCAACTGTTGGCCTTTACTCTTCAAAAGTGTCAGGTCACGAAAGAAATGCACGCTGAGGACCCGTTCCAGGTGAAAGCCATGAGTGAGCCAAAAGCACACCACGGCACTCTCTCCTCGCCTGCCGGGACACCACTTATGCAGCTGTTGGACTTTTTGGGTATTGTTCCTGAGGTGCTGTCCTTTTTTCTCTCCTTTGTCTTTGTTGTTGTTTGTTGGTTGCTTGTTTTTTGAGACGGAGTCTCCCTCTGTCACCGCACTAAAGGGGCTGGAGAACCAAGTGAAAGATGTGAGCTTGGCTTGGATGCTGGAGTGGGGAAGGCTGTGAGGGAAACAACAGCTGGGATTTGGGTGAGGTCTGCAGATGAGATTATACTGTTGTATCAGCGCTGATTCTGTGGTTTTGATCCTTGTACTACAGTTATGAAAAGTGTTCAGACCTGGAAAATCTGTATAAAGCAGACAATAATTCTCGTACTTTTTTTTTTTTTTTTTTTTTTGGGCGGGGTTTTTGTTTTTTTTCCCCAGGCTGGGTTGCAATGGCGCGATCTCGGCTCACCGCAACCTCCGCCTCCTGGGTTCAGGCAATTCTCCTGCCTCAGCCTCCTGAGTAGCTGGGATTACAGGCACGCGCCACCATGCCCAGCTAATTTTTGTATTTTTAGTAGAGACGGGGTTTCACCATGTTGACCAGGATGGTCTCGATCTCTTGACCTCGTGATCCACCCGCCTCGGCCTCCCAAAGTGCTGGGATTACAGGGGTGAGCCACCGCGCCCGGCCCAATTATTGTACTTTTTTTTGCAACTTTTTAGTAATTCTAAAACTATTTCAAAATGAAAAGTTAATCCAAGCTGTCTTGAATAGAGGTTAAAAAAAAAAAAAAGAAAAGAAAATTGAAACGTGAAAAATGACCTCGCCTCAAAACATCCGCCTTTATTCTTCTTTCACATAAGGATGTAGGACACGAGTTCTGCTCAGCAGCCCCCGCCCTTTGCTGCATCCCATTTTCAGAGGCGGTATTGTCCTCAGTCATCTGCTCTAGGTTTTTAAAAAAATGGTTAAGATCTCTCTTTTTAAAGAATCTGTTCATTTGGAATGCGCTTTTTGCATTTTTACTTGTGAAAATACGTATTTATCCTTTTTGTAAACAATGTATGACTTCACTGTATCAGAGAATATGGTCCTAAGACATGAGAAACGGAGGAGGGTTAAGAACGATAAGATCTGGACACTCTGGGCGAGGTCAGAGCCCTGGAAGTCCTTGTTCAAGCTTCCAGGGTTGAGTGCCTGAGCGCCGGGGGCGTGCAGTGTCCATCACGCTCGCCAGGCGAGAGCTGAGGGAGCCCGAGGGGCCAGTTTGTTTCACTGAACATGAACTTGATAAACAAACTGTCCTCTCCACGTTTTCTCAGTCTTGACCCCTTGTCCTTTCAGGAGCTCAGAGACTTCTGGGTCTGCTCCCAGCCTTCATGGTCCCTGGTGTCCCCAAGGTGTGGAGCCCACTGCCCTGCTTTGTGTGGCCTGTTAGACAAAGAGAGGATGCATCAGAGCTGAGGCTGGGGCTGAGGCTGGCTGGGGTGCACCTGCAGGGAAAAGACGGGGTCTCTCCTCCCCGGCTCTGACGGCTGCATCCTCCTCCCTGGGCCACTGAGGCTGCTGCATAAGAATCCCAGGAATCCTCCCCAGTACCCCTGTCCTCTGTCAGGCCCAGCTCAGGTCTAAGCCCTGTCCAGGGCAGGAGGGGCGTTCAGGCAAGGGTCTCTGGGATGCAGACCCCGTGAGGATAGGGCCGGAGGTACCAGGAGGACACATCCCAGTGGGCACAGAGGGGGCGTCCAGCAGCAGGACCAGTGGTTGAGGGGTAAGAGCAGGAGTTGGGTCCCTGGCGAGGTGCTCCCTCTGCTCCCAGCCTAGGCCTGCCGCCTGCGTAATGGATGGGGTCCTTCTGATCCTAGGGCCCACGCTGGTGCGTGCAGAGAAAGGTGAAGACAACAGAGTTGGGGGGAAGGAAGGGCCGGTGTGTCTCTGTGGTGTGAGGCACATGTTTCCTTGAGGACAGCTCAGGCCTGCTATGCCGAGTGCATTTCACCCTGAGACTCTGCAGGGAGGTGGGGTGCCATGAGGCTTCACCCCCACAGCTGTGAGTGCTGCTGCCCGGGCAGAGAATGCCTGGGTGCTCGGGGTTGAGTGCCACCTGAGCTGCTGTGAGCTGGGGGTCGCTGGGCATCTTCACAGGAGAGTGGCTGGTCCCAGACCCGGGTGTGCACAGAGCCCTCGGTCTGCCCTCACCCCTCCTCCAGCAGACCAAGGCCTGCCACGCTCCCACTGCCTCCACGCCAATGCCAGCCGGCCTGCGAGCCAGTTTCCTGCAGCACCCAGGAGAGCCAAGGCTTCTTCCAGCATGTGGTGGTCCGTGCAGGGCAGGGCCAGCCTGGACAGCCCCTGGAGAGGGTGGGGGTGGGCTTCTGAGCTCAGTGGCTCCCTCCACAGGCTCCTGCTCAGCTGTGAGCAGGGTCTGGGGGTCCAGGGTGGGGGGACCTAGACTTCGAGTTCCGGCCTGGGCAGCCTCCCCTTCTTCCATCCTCCTCGTAGACTAAGCCCACGACTCCATCCTGCGCTTCTGGAGCCCTTGGGAAAGGACACCCTGGGATACCACATAGGCCTGGAGGGAGGGGAGCGTCCAGGCCTCCAGAGAGCCAATGAGAGCCTCCTCTCTGCTGGGGGGACCAGATAGAGAATTGACGTTCATTCCAATTCCATGGGAAGACCCTCGATAACAGGAAGTCCCCTCCCTGCTGCGGTTCCAAAGGGGGTAAGTCGCAGTGCAGGTCACCTCTCCACACTGCAGCAGGCACCAGCAGGCATCCCCGGGACGCGCCAGCCATGGGACACTCTCTTCTTTCTTTTTTATGTGTTTGTTTATCATTTTTATTTTGTAGAGATGGGTTCTCACTATGTTGCTCTGGCTGGTCTCAAGCCTCTGGGCTCAAGCAGTCCTCTGCCTCCGCCTCCCAAGCTGCTGGGATTACAGGCATGAGCTGCTGCGACATCAGCCTCCTCTTTCTTTGTGAATAATTTCTGAGAATTTTGGGGGCTAGCAGGTGCAGAGTGGCTTGTTACTTTCAAAGGCTTCAAAGCCCCGCTTGGCCAGGCTGCCACCCTGGTGTACGTCATTCCACATCCTCTCACCAGTCTAGGGAAGAGAGGCACATTTTGAATTTTGGCTTCTAGCCACCTTCCCTCGAAAATGCCTTCACTGATGTGCTGAGGGGCACCCAGTCCTCAGCTCGCCCCTGGCCCTCCTGGTACCATGTCCTCTTCTCCCAGTGGTTTGGGATGATGGCTGGTGGCTTTTTATTTATTCATTATATTTGAGATAGGGTCTTGCTCTGTCACCCAGGATGGAGTTCAGTGGCACAATCATGGCTCACTGCAGCCTCGACCTCCTAGTCTCAAGTGATCCTCCCACCTCAGCCTCCCGAGTAGCTGGAACAAGAGACACTTGCCACCACGCCCAACGAATATATTTTTGAGACGGAGTCTTGCTCTGTCACCAAGCTGGAGTGCAGTGGTGCAATCTCTGCTCACAGCAACCTCCACCTCCCGGGTTCAAGTGATTCTCCGGCCTCAGCCTCCCGAGTAGCTGGGACTATAGGCACACGCTACCACGCCCAGCTAATTTTCGTATTTTTAGTAGAGATGGGCTTTCACCATGTTGGCCAAGATGGTCTTGATCTCTTGACTTCGTGAGCTGACCTCCTCGGCCTCCCAAATTGCTGGGATTACAGTCGTGCACCACCGTGCCCAGCCCCAACTAATTTTTATTTATTTATTTATTTATTTTGTAGAGGGGTGGGTCTCACTATGTTGCCCAGGCTGATCTCCAATTCCTGGCCACAGGTGATCGTCCCACCTCACCCTCCCAGAGCACCAGGATTACAGGCATGAGCCACTGCGCCAGGCGGGCCCGCGGAGGCTTTCACAAGCACTGAATTACGGCCTCTTGGGGGCACTGTTCCTGGTCTGCTGTGACCGCCTTCTTAGGCAGCCGCCTCAGGACACCTTCAGCACCTGCTCCTCGGGAGGTGGGCTCAGGGGCGGCTCAGCCCACGGACGGACTCAGACTCCGAAGATCCTGTTTCTTCCCCCTCCAACTGGGCGGTGCTTCCTGGGGAGGGGAACAGCAGAACCCCAGGCCTTCTTCAGCTGGAAAACATTCTTCTGAGTATGGGATGTGATGTTGGCACCTCCTGCCATACCCAAATGAGGCTTCCTTCCTTTTAGGGCCGTTCCGGGCTTTCCTCTGCCTTGTCAGGAGGGTCCCCTGTAAACAGATGCAGTGGCAGAGGCCTCTCCAGACGTCACGTCTGTGCACGCCAGCAGAACCCAGCCAGGCCTGGCTGGACACCTACATGTTCTGGGAGGCCACCTGCTGCTCAGAATTCTGTCCCCTGGTCCCCATCACCTCTGGGAAAGCCGGCTTCTGTGTGAGCCCGGCCTCCTCTCTCCCCAGGCTCAGAACAAGTGGCAGAGGTCACAGGGGCTGCACCAACGGCCACATCATCTGGGCCCCCCCGGCTGAGTGGAGCTCCCCTGGGACAGCAGCCTCCGAGCCAGCGTCTTGGGTAACTGGGAAGCCAGATCGGGCAGCATTGCCCAGGCCCTGCGAGGGGGCTCCAGCTTGCCCAGTGGCTGGCACCCTCCCTCCCTGATGCCCGCCTCCCTGTCTGTGTGGTCCTTCCATGACCATCTCCGTGTCTCATCCCCCATCTGTTTGGATGGCTGTGGGGCCTGTCCTCTGAGGTGAGGGTCCCTTGATGCGATGCCTCCCTGACAGCGAAGGGAGACATTTCCTCCTGAGCCTGTAAGTCTGGGTAGGTCCAGCCCCTGTCCCCTGCCCCAGGGCCAAGGGGTGGACAGTACCCCAAGGTGTGCTTTCTGTTCCAACCCAGGAGGGTGTCACCTGACAAAGCCACCCCTCTGTGCTGTGAGGTGGGAGGAGCCTCTCCCTGTCCACCGGCCCCGGATTCCATGTCCATTGGGGCGGCCGAGACCCAGTGGCAGTGTGGACGCCGACAGCTGGATTGAGAGCACCCCAGTGCTGTTCTTGTGATAGAGTTTCTCACGCGATCTGGGCCTTTAGAAGTGTGTGGCACGTTCCCCCTCCCGCAAGCCCATTTTATTCTGCTCCGGCCTGTGACGCACCTGCCTTCTGCCATGGTTGCAAGTTTCCTCAGGCCTCTCAGCCTCTTTTCTTTAGAAATTTCCTAATCTTAGGTTTGGTTGGCTTTGGTTTGGTTCGGTTCGCTTGGGTTGGGCGGGGTTGGATGGGGTTGGGTTGAGTTTTTTGAGACAGAGTCTCGCTCTGTCACCCAGGCTGGAGCGCAGTGGTGCAATCACGGCTCACTGCACCCTCCACCTCCCAGGTTCAAGCAATTCTCCTCCCTCAGCCTCCCGAGTAGCTGGAATTACCAGCACCTGCCACCACATTTGGCTAATTTTTTTATTTTTAGTGGAGATGGGGTTTCACCATGTTGGCCAGGCTGGTCAAACTCCTGACCTCAAATGATCCACTCACCTCAGCCTCCCAAAGTGCTGGGATTACAGATTACAAGCACGAGCCACCGTGCCCAGCCAGGTATTTATAACGATATGAGAACAGCCTGATACAGACATTATATGAAGAGAAAACTACACACCAATGTTCTTTATGGAGACATGAAAACCCTTCACAAAATACTTGCAAATAGAATTCAGCAATATATAAAAATAATTAAAGACCATGACCAAGTGGAGTTTTATCCCAGGGATGCAAGTCTGGTTCCATATTCAAAAGTAATCAATGTAGTTCATCATATTAATAGGCTAAAGAAGGAAAATCACAGGACCATGTCGAAATGCAGAAGAAACAGCTGACAAAATTCAACATCCTTCATGATTAAAAAAAAAAAAATTCTGGCGAGTGCAGTGGCCCAGGCCTGTAATCCCAGCACTTTAGGAAGCCAAGGTGGGTGGACCATGAGGTCAGGAGCTCAAGACCAGCCTGGCCAACATGGTGAAACCCCATCTCTACTAAAAATACAAAAATTAGTCAGGTGTGGTGGTGCACGTCTGTAGTCTCAGCTACTCGGGAGGCTGAGGCAGAAGAATCGCTTGAACCTGGGAGGCTAAGGTTGCAGTGAGCCGAGATGGTGCCATTGCACTCCAGCCTGGGCGACAGAGCGAGATTCCCTCTCAAAAAACAAACAAACAAACAAAACTCTCAGAAGAAGAGGAATCAAGAGGAACTTCATCAACACTCGATAAAGAGCACCTATGAAACACCCTCAGCTAAACGCTTTCTCCTGAGATCAGAAGCAAGTGAAGAGCATCAGCTCTTACCACTGGAAGCTCCGGCCAGTGCCTATAGCAAGACAAGGAAACCAAGCACACAGGTCAAAAATGAAGACATATGCTCATCTCATAAACAGGTGGCTCTGCGTCCACTGAGCAAATCCAAAGAAATCTGAAATGAATCAAAACCTCCTAGAACTAATCAGTGCGTTCGGAAAGATCAGGAGAAAGAAGATAAACATTTGAAAAATCAATTGTATTTCTACATAGCGGTAGTAAACACATGGGCACCATAATGAAAAGTATACTTCTATTTTTAACCACTCAAAAACTGAAATACTTAGGTGTAAGTCTAACAAATACTGTACAGGACTTGTATATATGTTTTGTACACAGAATTCTGAAGAAAGAAATTAAAGCAGACCTGAGTTGGTGAAGAGACATGCCTTGCTTATGGATTGGAAGACCCAACGTTGTAAAGAGGTGAATCCTTCCCGGACCGATTTACGGGTTTAACACGATTCTGATTGTGTACAACAAAAACTCAGAAAGACATACTGTGAATAAGTACAAGATTATTCCAAAGGACAGGTGGAGAGCGAAGGAGCTAGAATAGCTAAAATTGGGTAATTTGTAAAGAAAAGAGGTTTAATTTGGAAAAAAAAATAATGGGGGTAATCCATGAACCTGATTCCAAGACTTCTTATATATAGTGGCTACAGTGCTGTAAGGAGCGGGGTCGGCAGAGGGACAGATGTGCAGATCAATGCGGCACAGCGAACTGTCCAGAAATAGACTCACAAATATGCCCCAGGGATTTCCACAAAGATGCAAGTGCAGCTGAGCGGGAGGCGTCCTGCTTTCAAGGTGCCCCGCCACCACCATTGAGAATCCACCGGCAGAAAGCAGCAACAGACAACACAGAACCATGCCTAAACCTTGTACAAAAGTGACCTCAAAACAGATCACAAACACGAAAGCAGAAAAAAATTAGGGGAAACAAAAACCACAGGAGAGCATCGCTGAGATCTGGACAAGGAAAAACGCTCTCAGACTTGACACCAGAAACGTGAGCCAAAAAAAGAAAAACTGACAAATGGGACCTTTTCAAATTTAAAACTTCAGCACTGAAAAAAAAAAAAGCTGTGAAGAGGATGTGAAGACAAGCTACAGTCTGGGAGAAAATATTTGCAAACCATTTATCCAGCAAAGAGCTGGTGTCTAGACTGCATAAAGAACTCTCAAAATTCAGCAGTTACCAATCCATCAATTAGGAAATGGGCAAAAGACATGAAAAGGCGTTCACTGAAGCGAATGTATATTCAAAGGAGGGCTTTGCTCATGAGAAATGAATGCATAGAGAAGAAAATAAGCACATAAAAAGATGTTCAACAACTTTATAAGTGAAAGAAAGGAAATTAAAATGCAGCCAGATATTATACACACCTATTGGAAAGGCTAAAATAAAATATGCGCTGGTGAGGATCTGGAACCTGGATCCTTCACACATTGTTGATGTGAGCATATAATGAATGCTACAAGCCCCCCAGAAAGCATTTCAGCTTTTTCTCAAAAATCTAAACATACAACTTCCATACCGCCCAACAGCTGCACTCCCGGCCATTTACCTAGAGAAATGGAGACTTGTGTTCACACCCAAACCTGCCATATTAGTCCATTTTCCCATGGCTGATTAAGACAGACCCAAGACTGGGCAATCTACAAAAGAAAGAGGTTTAATTGGACTTACAGTTCCACAAGGCTGGGGAAGCCTCACAATCATGGCAGAAGGCTAGAAGGAGCCAGACACATTTTACACGGATGGTGACAGGCAAAGAGAGAGCTCGTGCAGGGAAAGTCCCGTTTTTAAAACCATCAGATCTCCTGAGACTTATTCACTATCGTGAGAATAGCATGGGAAAGATCTGCCCCCATGATTCAATTACCTCCCAGCAGGTCCCTCCCCCAACACATGGGAATTCAAGATGAGATTTGGGTGGGGACAGAGTCAAACCATGTCACCTAAACACCCATGTTTAGCACAGCTTGATGCTAAACACCCCGACATTAGAAGCAACTCGGGCGTCCAGGGGAATGGTTAAACAAAGTGTAATGCATCCTCACCATGGAACTCTGCTGAGCAATAAGAATGAGCTCCAACATGTCCCAAAGACGGATGAATCTTCAGAGAGCTACGCTGAGGGAAAAAGCCCAGTCACAAGAGTGACATTCTTCCTTTTTTGAGATGGAGTCTTGCTCTGTCACCTGGGCTGGAGTGCTGTGGTGCAAGGTTGGCTCACTGCAACCTCCACCTCCCTGGTTCAAACGATTCTCCTGCCTCATGAGTAGCTGGGATTACAGGTGTGTGCCACCACGTCCAGATAATTTTTTTTATGTTTAGTACAGACAGAGTTTCAGCATGTTGGCCAATCTGGTCTTGAACTCCTGGCCTCAAGCAATCCACCCACCTCACCCTCCCAAAGTACTGGGATTACAGGTGTGAGCCACCACACCCAGCCCCAGGAGGTTACATTCTATAGTGCTCTATTTCTCGTTCATGCTTGAAATGACACAGTTATGGAAATGGAGAGGAGTGTTACCCAGGAGTTAATGGAGATTAGCATTCTGCAAGAACAGATTAGCATTCCCCAAGGGTCAGGGAGGTCTTGGAAATGGGGGTGGCGGGGGAGGGGTGTGGCTACAAGGGACAACATGAGGGGCCACGTGGTGCTGGAAACGTCTGCGCCTCGACTACGTTGATGTCCTCATCCTGGCTGTGCCGTCATACTTCAGCTTTGCCAGATGTCTCTGTTGAGGGAAACAAGATGCTCTAGGGGGGTGATGGGCACGTAGGACAGCCGTGTCATTCCTCATGAACACATGTGGGTCCACAGCCATCTCAAAATAAAAAGCTAAACGTCTGCACATGGTGCAGCCATTCCACTTGTGCGTGTGTAGCAAAACGCAATGAAAGCCACATCCTTAAAAAGACCCGTGTGCAAATGTTCGTAGTGGCTTACTTGTCACGGACAGAAGCTGGAGAGGTTCGAAATGCCCACCTCGAAGTGCATGCAAATGGGTGAACAAAGTGTGCTCCCTCCAAGAGCGGAAGACAGCCCGCCACGGAAAAGAATATACCATTGATACACGCAGCCACGTGGACAAAGCTCAGAATAAGGAAGTCAGATGAGCCACGTGTCCTAACGGAATGATTCCAGCTGGATGCAATTCCAGACAATGCAAACTAATCTACGGCTAGAGAAAGCGAGTCAGTGATTGCCTTGTGGGGTAGGGAAGGAAGGGAGGAGGAATCACAGAGGGCAGGGGAGGTTTTGAGGCTGGTGGGTCCGTTCCTCGCCTCCATCAGCATGCCATACACTGCACACGTGTCACCTATGATCAGGCTGCACACTTTAAACTTTTACAGTTTATTGCATGTCAATTATACCTCAATAAAGCTGTTAAAAAACAAAACAAAAAAAGAACAAGTCTGAGAAATATGCAGAGAAGGGTGTGGTGATCACTTTACTTCCCAGCATCCCAGATGGGAGAACAACCCTGCAAGAGGCGTGATGCTGTGCCCTGAGCTCCCCGCGGAGAAAGAAGCCCTCAGGCTCTGGACCCACGCTTTGGAGTCAGAGCCACCTGATTGGCTTCTCCTCTGCTCACGCCTCTGGGCCCGGGCACCAGACTTGGGCTCCGAGTCGGCACGATGGCTGGAACTGCATCCCATGGCCCTGTCCACGGTGCTGATCAGAAGATCGGGCTCCTCCTGGGCACTCAGCCCCTGGACTGGGTGGCAACAGGCTTAGGACTCACAATGACAGCAATGCCGAGATGCTCCCCCAGCACCCCCAGTGCCAGGCAGGTCGGGATCATGTGAGGCTCAGGCTGCGTCAGAACGTCCTGGCGTCACAGCAAGTTTATGAAGCAAGTGGCCATGCAGACAGGCACTGACGTTTTGTTTCTCAGTCTCTGTGGGACTGTGAGCTCCACAAGGCAGACGGGGCCCGAAGAGCACCTCCACCTCCTCAGGGCCCCCCTGGGCTGCCCATGGGTCCTGTCACACTCTCTTGCCAACCCACGTTCATCTTACGGTCCTCCGTGTGAGGAGGTGATGGCCCGAATTGGTGCCTCTTGGACCATTCACAACCCCACTCGTCAGCAGGAAGTGTCTGCTGGGGTGGGCGGGGGCTCAGTCTGGAGAGTGGCTTTTTGCCTGTGAACCAGGCACATGCTGGAGGCGTGAGGCAGAGAGGTCCTAAAGGGTCAAAGGCACTTCTTTTACTGGTGTCAGCTGTGCCCTCTTGGGGTCCTGCTGTGACTACTCAAAGCTGTCTCATGTCCATCCAGGAACTCTGTAACCCAAAGGCCACCCAGCTAGTCCAGGATCTCAATGGCCAGAATCTTCACTGGCTACGGCAGTGAATGTGCCATTCCCCTGGCTGGGGAGACTCACCAGCGTGTGTGCAGCAGAGTTCGAAGTTTCTCTTCTGGGCACCTGGACTTGGGTCTGGCCCCTGAGGAACTCCCTGGGCTCTGCTGCAGCAGATGCCAGGAAAGAGCTAGACTCCCACTGCAGCAGCCATGCCAGCACTGGCAGATGGCATCACCGTGGGGATGCACATCCCTGACCCCGCTGTGGAGGCCACCTGCACCATCAGGGACCGGATGGTCCACTCTGGGGGCTCCTAGTCAGTGGTGAACCTCCACTTGAACCCAGTTGAAAGCCAGACTCTTATTTTCTTGAAAGAACAGTTTTCTGCTGAAGACTGTTCTGCCCCCAAAATCCAGAACACCCTGCCTGGCATTGTGCCCTCTCTTAGTGATGGGAGGTACCAGTGCAGCAATTCTCTTTCTCTTGGGAGAACATCAGAAGATGCCACTGGACCCTGGAGAGCCCACCAAGGTGGAAGACGCCTGGATTTTGTGTGGCTGATTTTCCAAGCTTCTGGCAAACATTTCTCTGCTCGAAGCATGGATTCTGAAGTGGAATACTCGCCGCATGGTGGTTCCTGGCCTTGCTATGAGCAGTTCCCCTGTAAGGTGGAGCTGCTCTCAAGCGTTCTTTGCCATTCACTGGCTTCCCTTCACCCACACGCCCCTGACTGAAGGAACGGTGTCATGGTAAGTCTCCAGGAATCACCAGTGTCCAGTCATCCTGAAAATCCTGAAAAACCTGGTCGTTCCTCCTCCTCCAATGCACAGTCATCCTGGCAAGAGGCTGCTGAGGAAGGTTTACAACACGAATCTGCATGCATGTGATGGAGCTCTCCTCCAATGGAGCCTGCCTACGCCTGACTGAGGGAGCTCCGGCTAAAATATGGGAGTCAGGGCTGGACGGCGGGTTCTCATTTGAGTGTTTCACTTATGATATAAGCTGCCTAGGCCAGGATCTGGGATTTTTTTTTTTTTTTGAGATGGAGTCTCGTTCTGTCGCCCAGGCTGAAGTGCAGTGGCCCAATCTCGGCTCACTGCAACCTCTGCCTCCTAGGTTCAAGCAATTCTCCTGCCTCAGCCTCTGGAATAGCTGGGACTACAGGTGCCCACCATGAAGCCCTGCTAATTTTTGTATTTTTAGTAGAGATGGTGTTTCACCATGTTGGCCAGGCTGGTCTTGAGAGCCTGACCTCAAGCGATCTGCCCACCACAGCCTCCCAAAGTGCTGGGATTACAGGCGTGAGCCACCGTGCCTGGCCAGGGCAGGATTTTGTTTTTAATTGTTGCTTATACACATCAAGTTAGACTGTCTCCCACTGAATTCAGGAAAACAGAGGAAGCAACGTTTTTGCAGTTCTAAAATATTCTTGCTGCACTTTTTGGGGGGCGGGAGGATGGAGTCTCACTCTGTTGCCCAGGCTGGAATGCAGTGGCATGATCTCAGCTCACTGCAACATCTGCTTCAAAAGCAACATGAAGAAAACTCAAACCCGAGTTGAACAGTGAGAACACATGGACACAGGGAGGGGAACAGCACACACCAGGGCCTGTTGGGGTGGGGGTCGAGGGGAGGGAACTTAGAGGACGGGTCAGTAGGTGCAGGAGACCACCACGGCTCGTGTAGCCCTAGGAAACAAACCTGCACATACTGCAAACGCATGCCAGAACTTACAGTAAAATTATTTTCTAACATGTACCATTTTTATCATTTTAAAGTGTACAATTCAGTGGCATTATGTACACTCATTAGGTGTGGCCACGACCACCATCTTGTCCCAGAGCCTTCTCATCACTCCAAACAGAAACCCCACACCCCTCTAAGCAGTCACTCCCGGTTTTTTCCTCCCCCAGCCCCTAAGCAACCACTCTCCGTCTCCTGGACTTGTCTCTTCTGGACTTTCGTGTGAATGGAACCACATGGCATGTGGCCTTTGGTGCCCGGCTCCCAAGGGCGTCCACACGTGTCACATATCACATGCCACAAGTCCTGTCACCAGGAGAGCGAAAACCAAAACCACAATGAGACACCGTGTCATACCCACTAGGGTGGTCATGATCAGAACTACAGAAAGTGACAAGCGTTGGGAGAAGGTGGGGAACCCTCAGACACTGCTGGCGGGAATGTCAAATGCCGCAGCGCTGGAAACAGCTTGGCCGTTTCCTATAAAACCAAGTGTGCAAGTCCTGTGGGGCACAGCAAGGGCACCCCTGGAAATACACCCAAAGAGACTGAAAACAGGTATTCAGACGAAAACTTGTCCAGAGCGTTCACAGCAGCTGATACGATTTGGATGTTTGTTCCTCTAAATATCATGCTGAAACGTGATCCCCAGGGTTTGCGGGGTGCAAGGGTAGGAAGGGACTGGATCATGGGGTGGTCCTTCACGGACGGCTTGGCAGCAGCGCTGGGTAACTAAGCTTTCTCACTGCGAGCTTCGGGACACGTGTGACTGTTGAAAAGTGAGCTGCGTCTCCCCCGCTCTCTGTTCCTCCCGCTCCCATCACGCGATGAGCCGTCGCCCGCTTCCACCATCAGTAAAAGCCCCCTCAGGCCTCCTGGGAAGCCAGGCCAGCACCAGCTTCCTGTACAGCCTGCAGAGCTGAGAGCCAGACACACTTCCCGTCTTACACATCACCCAGTCTCAGGTATTTCTTCACAGCCACGCAAGATCAGCCCAATACAGTGGCAATAGTCACAAGTACCAAATAGTAGAAGCAGCCCAAATATCCATCCACAAAGTGTAGAGAAATAAAACGTGTAAGCCCATGCAACAGAACACTGTTCAGCCGCTGTCTCCCGGTGGGCAAGTCCAAACACACCAACCCAAAGTCCAAGGAAACTGACAGGCCAAAGAAAGAGGCTGACAAATCCAGCTTCTTAGAAAGAAGCATTTAATGGGGACTTAGAAACAGAAGCCGTGTCTGTCTCACGGTTTGGTGAGTCAAGATGGTAGATCCATCACCACCGTCACCACCCAGTCCCAGGGCTCACATGCCACAGCGCAGGAGCACAAGTGCTTCAGAGGGCTGGGTAGGAATTTCCCTAAGGTCAGGACTTGAGGTAAGGACGTGCTCTGACACAAGGAACACTAGGTGAACGGGAAAGCTCAGAGGCATTCCAGAACTGAGGTTAATCAAAAGCCAACACGGTGAACTAGCATCCAAGATGGAGCTGCTTCGGCCTTACCCTCCACCCCACGAATCTAACTCCTACAGTCTCGCCTGCCCTCCTCTTCCGGGATGGTCCCTGAGCCTTAGGGACGGTGTTTGGGATTATCTAGCTTTAGCAGCGGTGCCTTGGCAACGGAAAACAGATCAGGCCGTGAGATTCCCAATGACGGAGGGTCACGGGCTGTTGAATCGCTTCTAGTCTCCAGAACACAATGACTTCCACTTTCTCAGAGAAGGTAAAACAACAAGACATACATAACATTAATACTTTGCACAAAATACTTTACAATCAAAAGGGAATTTGGATGCCAGAACAGTAACAAAAAAGAGCCCATTTCATTAAGGAGTCGGCTAAAAGCAACATGAAGAAAACTCCAAAACTGAATTTTCTTTAGAGACTTGAGGCCAGTGAATGATTCAGGATTAGCCCAAATTGTAAGCAAATAACGAAAACCCAAAAACAATGGTCAGGGCCAGGATCCAAATTTTTCTCTCTCCAGTTTAGTTTCCCCATTTCTACCAAGGATAAATCATAAATGGACCAGTTTATTTGCAAAATAAATGTCGGTCTCACTATACTTGGTCCAGTTATTTGCATAAAGTGTGCAAGAATAGTGACCAGCCCTATAGGCATTTTTTTTTCCTGAGACAGGGTCTTGCTCCGTCAGCCATGCTGGGTACAACTGTGCAATCAGAGCTCACTGCAGCCTCAGCCTCTGAGGCTCAAACAATCCTCCTGCCTCAGCCTCCCGAGTCGCTGGGACTGTGGGCACACCCCACCACCACACCGGCTCATTTTTGTTTTGTACAGACAGGGTCTCAGCATGTTGCCTAAGCTGCTTGGCTCTTTTTAAGTTGGCTTTGCTGGAACGTGTTTAGGGAATTTTGGATTCCACTTATTAAAAGCCCCAAGGCTAGAAGCCAGGCCAAGGCATCACTGAATGAAACTGAAGTATTTCACCAGAAATTATGTTTCCTCGCCATGTCTAATGAAACTGAAGTATTTCACCACAAATTACGTTTCCTTGCCATGTCTTGAAATAGCCCTGCAAAGCTGTCTCTTGTGGGGAAAATCTGCATTCTGAAGAGAATGCTTTTCCTTTTTCAGCCCTTTTCCCTGATGCAGGAGAGAGTCAATTCTGGTGAGAAACATTTACCATCTGTTCTCTCTGAAGCCACCTGGAGGCTTCCTCTCTGTCACAGGAGCTTGGTCTCCACAACCCCTCACCTTAACCCAGACACCCCTTCTATGGATTCCAGGTCTTTAGACAATAACTCTTTCAGTTGACTGCCAATCAGAAAACCTCTGAATCTGCCTGTGACCGGAAGTCCCCATTTCAAGTGGTCCCAGCTCTCCGGATGGAACCAATGTATATCTTACCTATTCACTGATATTTCCCTAAAATTCATAAAATCAGGTTGTGGCCCAACACCTTGAGCACACGTCCTTAGGATCTCCTGAGGGCCGTGTCATGGGCCACAGTCTCTCATATTTGGCTCAGAATAAATCTCTTTAAATATTTTACAGTTTGACTCTTCGTGGATATGTTCATGCCTTTGGTTTTGCAGTAGTAGGTAGGAGTTTTTCCCCAGTCCATTTTTCATTTTCTGTTTTTTTTGTTTGTTTGCTGTTTTGAGTCTTCTTCTGTTGCCGGGGCTGGAATGCAGTGGCATGATCTCAGCTCACTGCAGCCTCTGCCTCCTGGGTTCAAACAGCTCTCCTGCCTCCGCCTCCCAACAGCTGAGATGACAGGTGTGTGCCACTATGCCCAGCTAATTTTTGTATTTTTAGTAGAGATGAGGTTTCATCATGTTGGTCAGGTTGGTCTTGAACTCCTAACCTCAAGTGATCCACCCACCTCAGGCTCCCAAAGTGCTAGGATTACAGGCATGAGCCACTGCACCAGCTTCAATACCCATGTTTCATAAAGCATTTAGTTAAAGGATATATAACTAACTACCTTACATAAAGCCTGTTTAAACATTTCAACTTTCATAATTCTACATTTTTCTGTTCTGCTCCCAGGAACTTCTTTTTTCCAGCCCCAGACCATTTTAACCCTCTCTTGTGAAGAACAATTTGGGTTCCCCCCCCCCCCCCCCCCGCCGGCTGTTGTCAATTTCATCTCGATTAACCAACCTCAACATTGCCCCCGGCAATTGTTGGTTGGTTCGCTCAGTGTAAATTTTGCCTCCTAATTGTTAGAATTAGATTGCCTTCTCTAATCTGGGGGGCTCCCTTTGTTCACCAACCTTCAATAGTGTCATTTTATGACCTTTGTGTTAAGACCTTCCATTTCTCTGCTATTCATTCCATGCTGAACGGCCACCTACAGATCCTACCCACCGGGATGCATCCATCACTCTCTCCATTCCTTTTTCCTCTTCGTTTCACCCCATCCACTTTTTACCTTTTTTGTTTGTTTTTTGAGACAGAATCTCACTCTGTTGCCTAGGCTGGAGTGCAGTGGTATGATCTTGACTCACTGCAACCTCCATCTCCCAGGTTCAAGCAATTCTCCTGCCTCAGTCTCCCCAGTAGCTGGGATTACAGGCACATGCCACCACACCTGGCTAATTTTTGTATTTTTAGTAGAGACGGGGTTTTGCCATGATGGCCAGGCTGGTCTCGAACTCCTGATCTCAGATTATCTGCCCATCATGGCCTCCCAAAGCACTGGGATTACACGGCATGAGCCACCATGCCCAGCTCATTTTTACCTTATTTTAAAATAACCGTTTAAAAATGCTCCCCTTCCTAGGATGAGTCCTTGGACTCCCTTTTGCCCTTCCCAATGCTCTTATTAACTAGCCTAATGTTTTTATTAGCATCTGGATAACCCATGAGGGGAAGTCAAGACCCAGTCAGGTGTCGGGGCCAATGGCCCCCCAACCATGGCATTTACCAGGACCTGGGCATACTCAGAGGTGGATGCCCCGGTCATCATAAAGTCAGTCCCACATGGCTTGCTTACCAACCACATCAGGGGTGCTCCACTTGGCGATTATGGGGAGAGCTGGGCAGTCCCCTCCTCTTTCAGTGCCTTTTATCCAGCCCACCAGGCCGGCTGTTCCCTCAGGAATAACCTGTGCCCCCGGATCACACACCCATCTGCCGTTGTTCAGCAGTGAGCTGTGGGTCCCGCAGCAACCCAAACACGTTCTTCCACTCTGCTGCACCTGTGACCAGCAGAAGGGTGAGGCTGCTCACTGCTCATAGAAAGAAGCCAAAATAGTAACAAGGTGTGACAGAAAGAGAGCGAGACGTCATCATCCGTGCCAGCAAGGGGATGAGCAGAAAGCAATTCCACTCTTCCATTTGTGTGGGGAACGCAGGGGGTTTTCAAGAGAGGGTTTGGAATGCGGAAGAGGCAGGGGGCGAGGAGGTGCCGGGGTGGCAGGACCCGGCCCCCCACTGCTCGTCTGGAATCATTGCTCCATCTGGTGAAGCGGCCGGCAGCATCGTGACTGGAAGTGTCTGGTCCATATCAGGATCTGGCCCCTGAAACTTCTAAGGAAACGTCTCACCAGCTAAGTGAGCATGGTGTGAGCTTAACAGGCATCCAGGTAAATAAGCGTGTGTGATGCATGAGAGCGTGGGACAGCAGAAGAGAGGGGTGGGCGGTCACAGCCCCTGCCCAGGCTGTGCGTCAAGATGAAAGGAAGCACGTCTGCCGCTGGTCTCACGGTTACGTCTTGAGACTGGGGAGAAAGGAGAAAAAAAAACAAAGTTTTAAAACATGATTTGAAGCCAAGCTGCTCGGTGACACATTTAAAACCAAAAACACTGTTCCCAAATTAGTCATTCTCATAATTCCCCTTGGTAGACATTCCTCAGGAAGCTGATCGACAGAACGAAGCAGTTCCTCCGCATCACGCCCTCTGGCTTTCTGGCGTGGACGCTACTTGACAGTGCCCCTTACCGCCTTCCTGGTGAGCACAGGCCTCAGAGGTGCTTTCTTTCATCCCTGGCACAACGCTCCCGTGTGTGGGCAGCTTTGAGGCTACCGGCCTGAGCTCCGACAGACCCACACGGAGCACGGCCCAGGCCCAGCCCAGCACCCTCTCAAACTTCCCTTTACCCACTGTGGACGACAGCAGCCAAGGGATTGACTGTTGTGCTTCGTGTTGTTAGTCCGCATCTTTCTGGGCATCCATCGAACCAGCTCCCCAAGAGTCTGTGCCACGTCTAATTCTACCTCCCCTTTAGCAGCGGAGGGCAGCACGGCTGAGTCCAGGGGTGACACGCGGCCACTGAGGAATCAAAGGCTCCTTGTCGCCCGGCCCCGTATTCTTCCTCCTTCTATCCATTTATGCTCATCTATGTCATCTTTCCTTCATTCTGAAACAACCTCTAAATAGCTTTCAAACTAGACAAAAGTACTTTTCCTTTAAGCAGAAACCACATTTTATGATTTTTATAACCTTGACCAAAAACACGTCTTACATTATGGCCAGGCATGGTGGCTCATGTCTGTAATCCCAGCACTTTGGGAGGCTGAGCCGGGTAGATCACTCAAGGTCAGGAGTTTGAGACCGGCCTGGCCAACATGGTGAAACCCATCTCTACTAAAATACAAAAATTAGCCGGGTGTGGTGGCAGGCAGCTGTAATCCCAGCTACTCGGGAGGCTGAGGCAGGAGAATCGCTTGAACCCAGAGGGCAGAGGTTGCGGTGAGCCGAGATCGTGCCCATTTTACTTGAGCCTGGGGGTTAGAGTGAGACTCTGTCTCAAACAAACAAGGAAAACCACTTCTTACTTTTCGTACACACATGTGGAATAGTCTTGCCTACATCTAGCAGTTTTAATTACATATATTAACTCTTACTTTCACTCTTAGTAACCCCTCATTTCTAGGAAATCCTAGGCTTAATTTAGCATCACATGACTTTTAGATTTTATGTTATAAAGAGAATTTTGAAACTAAAGATTACCGAAGTCATGTGAGCTAAAAGGCATTTGATCTAGCTTCTATTTTCCTGATAAGATATTTAAGCATTTAAATTTCCTTTAAGCCAATTAGAGTTCTTTTATATAATCTGGTAGTGACCAATCATGCACACATGACCCATGTAAACATGTATGAGCTAGAACAGGCGTGGGACAGGGCTTCTCCTGCATAATGTCTCACCATGCCTTCCACCTAACCCTGTTCCCATGTAGAAAAAAGGAAGTGCCCGCACTCATTTAATTTTACATAAACACGCTCTTTGATGCTGAAGCAAATCTGACTGCTTTTCAATGTGAAAATAAAAGATAAAAACTGTTCTTGGAGTTATTTCTAAACAGAACTAACATCACAGTCATCTGAAGCATCAGAATCGTCTATTTCAGAAAAACTGGATTCATCAAATGAATGTTCAGCCAACAACTGTTGGAAAATGCTGTTGACATCACAGGAATGCTACATTTTCTAAGATCCGACATCTTCAATGGTTGATAATTACTATATTTTGTAACTGGAAATGCCACTATGAAAAACAGAATGTATAAATAGAGCAATGTCTTTTGTTTCCAAAGTCGATATACTAGAGCAATGCAAAAATAGTAATCAAAATGAGACGTTTTGTGGCAAAGCTGTCTCAGGGTAAACACTGCAGCCACAAGTGCCACCGCTGAGGATTTCTGGGGCAAACGGGAAATGGGTTAAAGAATTCCAGGATCTGGCCTTAAGAAATCCAAAAAAAAAGAAATCCAAACATCACACCAAGGTTGTGGTCTGATCTCATTTATTCAGCCTGAATAGCTTTCTTTAGCATTTCTCATAGTGCATATGTGCTGATAATAAATTCTTATGGTTTTATTTTTAAAACTATTTACTGCCGGGCACAATGGCTCAAGCCTGTAATCCCAGCACTTTGGGAAGCCGAGGCGGGCAGATCACCTAAGATCAGGAGTTCGAGACCAGTCTGACCAACATGGTGAAACCTCGTCTCTACTAAAAATACAAAAATTAGCTGGGTGTGGTGGTGTGTGCCTGTAATCCCAGCTACTTGGGAGACTGAGGCAGGAGAATTGCTTGAACCCAGGAGGCGGAGGTTGCAGTGAGCTGAGATCACGCCATTGCACTCCAGCCTGGGTGACAGAGCGAGACTCCATCTCAGGAAAAAAAAAAAAAAAAAAGTATCTACTTCGACTTCCTTGTTGAAGAATATTTTCATTGGACGTAGAATGCTGGGCGGATCTTTATCTTTCCCTCAGCACTTTAGAGACATTGCTCCACTGTCTTCTGGCCGCCATCGTTTCTGATGAGAAGTCAGCTCGTGGATGTTCTAATATTTCACGGGAATGTGTGTTTTCCTCTGGCTGCTTTCAAAATGTATCTTTGACGACAAGCAGCTTGACTATGATGTGCCTACATGCAGTTTTCTTTGTATTTATACTAGACGGGGTTTGTTGAGTTTCTTAAATCTGTAATTTTATGCCTTTCCTGAAATATGGAGGTGTTTTGGCAATGGTTTCTTTAGATAATGTTTTCTGCACTGTTTTTTCTCTCCTCTTCCTCAGGACCTCCTATTACATTTACCTTAGGCCCTTTAATATGGTGCCACAAATCTCCAAACCTCTGTACATATTTTCCTTTTCCTCTGTATTCTTCAAATTGCTTAATTTCTACTAATTTATCCTCAGGCTCCTCTTTCTTCTGTCACCTCCAATCTTCTTTTAAGACCAACTGGGAAATTATTACCTCAAATATTTTAACTTTTTTGGTCTAGATTCTTCTCATAGTTTCTACTTCTCTGTTGAGATTTTCTATCTTTTCATTCATTAAAAGCTTGTTCTCCTTTACATCCTTAAACATAGGCGTGATTTCGGCTTAAAGCCTTGATGTGATCGTTACAAAGTCTGAGTTATGTCAGAGATGACCTCCATTCATTAACTTTTTTCTAATGTATCGGTCATAGTTTACTGTTTCTTCTTTTGTCGAATAATTTTATATTATTTATTTTTTTGAGACAGGGTCTTGCCCTGTCATCCAGACAGGAGGGCAATGGCGTAATCTGGGCTTACTGCAACCTCTGCCTCCCAGGGTCAAGCAATTCTCCTGTCTTAGCCTCCCGAGTAGCTGGGATTAGTCACCCACCACCACGCTCAGCTAATTTTTTTGTATTTATTTATTATTTATTACTGTCTCCAGTAATGGGCATAAGCAAGTATTTTATTTTTTTTTTTTAAGTAGAGATGGGTTTTCACCATGTTGGCCAGGATGGTCTCGAACTCCTGACCTCAGGTGATCCACTCCCCTCTGCCTCCCACAGTGCTGGGATTACAGGCATGAGCCACGCGCCCAGCCAGGTAATTTTAGATCACTTCTGGACATGGAGAGTGATGAGCGTGGAAACCCCGCCCTCATCATGTTCCTCTGAAGGGCGTCGCTTTTATGATCAGCCTTTTTAACCTGGCTGAACTCAGCCTGCAAACTCTGTCATCCAAGAGTGGAGGGGAGCTGAAATTTCAGTTCAGTTCTACTCAGTTCAATTCACCCCGAGCTCGGCTGCTTGGAGTCCGCCCTTGAGGAATATTGCTCAGCGAGTGACTGAAAAGCAGGTTCGCCGCTCACGGCACACAGAGTCCAATCTACAAGAGCGAGTTCTGCTTCCAGGGAAGGGAGCTTACAGCAAAGCTAGCTCGGGGGAAGGGGAACAAAGCGTCCTGTCTTTAAGCCTGCTGCTTCCCCTTTGGAGCAGAATGTAGGCATTTCTATAAGGTAGGGGACGTGAGCAAGGCCGGGGTGCACCTGCTACCGGGCAGCAGGTATCTACTGGAGTCGGAGCCTCCCGGCAGGAGCAGGTTGTGAAAGTGGCCCCGTGCACATGTTTCCAGCGTGCTCTCTTAGTGGGTGTGCGTTCCAGGTTCGAGGCAGCGCTCTGGAGGTGAGCGTTCCATCCTGGAGAACACAGGCAGACGAGCTTGCTCCACAGGGAATGTCTGGTGAGGGAGGTGAAAGGTTATGTCTGCATTTCTAAAGGGCTACGTAGGAAACCGGGAAGGGGAAGGAGAAAGGAGAAAATAATTTTTAAAAGTTTATCTCTTAGAAATTTGGGGACACTAGGTTACAAAAGGCTAGCCAGAAATAGGACACTTTGTGCACAGAGCGCTGGGCTCCCCTCTCTGTCTCTGTCCTGGCTTTTCTCCCTCACTTTCCAGGTGCTGCTGTTGCCCTGAACTCTGTCCTCTGGTTCTTCAAGTCCACGAGGCTGTGGGTTTTTACCTGATTTTTAGCCTCTCCACATGGTGCAGACTGGAGTCTATCCTCAGGCTAAAATCCATGGCAGGAACGCCTGGTGGTTCTCAGGTCCCAGCTGCTGACTGCCCCCTTCCGTCGCTGCCCGGTGACGATCCTCAGATCGCTGTTCATCGTTCGTCTGGAATTTAGAGTTGTTACCCAGGGGAAGGCTGACATAATAGAAGCTTTCAGCCATCGTCAGATGTAAGTCCCCGGAAATATAGCTCAAGGTTCGAAGATTCTGGAAGTACTAGAAATACGAAAAAAGTAATTGCACCTACTTCCAATAAGTCAAATTTTATTCCGCAATTTCTAGGGCAACTACTTAAAAGTAAAAGCCATGTGCCTGACTTAGTAACCAAAAAAGTGGAATAAAAATATTTGATTGATCTAAAACAATGAAAGGGAGAAAAGAAACATCAAACGGAAAAAACAAATAAAATGCAAGTACAAAGGTAGATGTTACCCTTCTGTCCGTAACTTCA
>NW_022436943.1:65719716-65738632 GCF_009761245.1 Sapajus apella
ATGGCGATCATTATACAATCTGGAGACAACAGGTGCTGGAGAGGATGCGGAGAAATAGGAACACTTTTGCACTGTTGGTGGGAGTGTAAATTAGTTCAATCATTGTGGAAGACAGTGTGGTGATTCCTCAAGGACCTAGAAATAGAAATTCCATTTGACCCAGCAATCCCATTACTGGGTATATATCCAAAGGATTACAAATCTTTCTACTATAAGGACACGTGTACACGAATGTTCATTGCAGCACTGTTTACAATAGCAAAGACCTGGAACCAACCCAAATGCCCATCGATGATAGACTGGACAGGGAAAATGTGGCACATATACACCATGGAATATTATGCAGCCATCAAAAACGATGAGTTTGTGTCCTTTGTAGGGACATGGATGAACCTGGAAACCATCATTCTCAACCAACTGACAGAAGAGCAGAAGATCAAACACCGCATGTTCTCACTCATAGGCGGGTGTTGAACAATGAGAACACATGGACACAGGGAGGGGAGCACTACACACTGGGGTCAGTTGGGGAGCTGTGGGGAGGGAGAGATGGCAAGGGGAGAGATGCCAGATGTAGGTGATGGGGAGGAAGGCAGCAAATCACACTGCCATGTGTGTACCTATGCAACAATCTTGCATGTTCTTCACATGTACCCCAAAACCTAAAATGCAATAAAATAAATGGGAAAAAAAAAGAAATGAAGCGCTGGAAGCAGAAGAATAAGATCTTTCAAGCTCCTTATGAGAAAACGTAAGAACTCAAGAGAGAGCAAGAGCAAAACCATGGAGAAAAGCAAACCACATAAACCAAGAGAAAACTAGCACTGCTCCACTCACACCACACACGGTACCCGCTTACAGCAGAGAACTCATGCAATCTCTATTTTTTTCTAGCTAATAAATATTCTCTAAAGTTATAACAAAGGAGCCCTTTAAAAATTATATTTAATATATAAATATATATACGTGTGTGTGTGTGTATATACATTATATATATATATATATTGAGATGGAGTCTCACTCTGTTGCCCAGGCTGGAGTGCAGTGGCACGATCTCAGCTCACTGCAACTTCCACTTCCCAGGTTCAAGCAGTTGTCCTGTTTCAGCCTCCCCAGTAGCTGGGATTACAGGCGTGCATGATCACGCCTGGCTAATTTTGAATTTTTGAATAGAGATGTGGTTTCACCGTGTTGGCCAGGCTGGTCTCCTGACCTTCAGTGATCCACCCACCTCAGCCTCCCAAAGCGCTGGGCTTACAGAAACAAGCCACTGCACCCAGCCTAAAAATTCTATGTTTGAATGACTTTTGTCTGGCATATGAAATGCAAATGACTTCTATGATTTACTCTTCTCTCCTGTCATTTCTAATAATGTCTCTGTAGTTTTGTCTTTTCAGGATAGATGATCCTATAATCAGGAGTTAGCAAACTTTTTCTGCAAAAGGGCTAAAGTAAATGTATTCCACTTTCCCAGCCATCCACTCACTTGATCGCAGCTCTGTCCTGGTAACGTGAAAGCAGCCAGAGACAAGATGTGAACAGATAGGTGTAGCTTTCACCCCTGATGGGTCAGATTTCGCCTACAGCAGGCAGTTTGCCAACCCCTTCTATAACGGCAAATCATGACCTTTTAATTTCCTTTTCCCCAATCTTCATGTCTTTATTCTTATTTTCTTACCTTATTATACCGCCTTATTTGTTGTTGAATAGAAATGGTGAGCATAAATTTCTAATGTATCATCCCCGCTGCCCGAGGGAATGCTTCCCCTGCTTCTCTTTCTATAACTGGCAGTAAGTTTTTCACAGCTAGCCTTTGTTAAGTTAAAGTCCTTCCAGTCCTAATTTATAGGAAGTTTTTCATAAATGTGTGCTGTTTTTTTTCAAAAGGGTTTTCATTGAATTGACCTGGTGACTTTTCTGATTTAATCTGCTTCCGAGGTGATATTTGTTTACAGATTTCAAGCCTTCTTTGCATTCCTGGGTTAAGCCCGCCTTGGTCTACGGAGAGTTGGGCTCCTGTGACTGTTCTTGGATAGGCCTCTCAACACCACGCCCTCATCCAGCTAGTGAAACGAGCCCCACGGCTGTTGTGCTGGGGAATGGCAGGGTGCGGGGGGCACAGAGATCAGGTTGCTTTTCTGCCCAGAGCGGCTCCTGAGGACCTCCTGGCCCCTGCATCAGGTGGTCTCCCAGCAGGCAGAGCAGGCTGCCCAGCCCAGACACCTCCCATGCCGGAGGCCCTTCTGCTGTTGGTAAATCAGCTTCCCATGCACACAGGTGCTAAAGCACGTGGAGGCAGCATAGGCAATATCCCTAGCGCAGGATCGGAAGAGGAGGGAAGAGGGAGTCAGGCCCTGCTCCAGGCATTTAGGGATTCGCCAACTTGGGCTGGACAATGGCCCCGCAGGACACCAGGCAAATGAGCCCCAGGGAACTGGACAATTGGAAAACCCCCCACAGTGCCCTCAGGAATGGGAATCCCTGACAAAAACTCCCATTGCCAGCTGAGAAGGGGTTATATGCATGACTGGTACCTTGGTCGGATCCTGGAACGCGCCCAGTGGGTTAGGGAAGGAGCCGCAGGAAGGGAGTACGGGGTCCCCTTGTGTCCAGCACAACAGCTAGCGCGAGAAGACACCAGGTCCACTGCTGACCAGAAAGCATTTGCAAACAGCTTTCAGTGGCACCCCCAAGGACAACGCCTGGTCACAGCAGGCAAGGGGGTCCCTGGGTGCCTGTGACCTATCAGGAGGCCTAGAACCAAAAGGGCACTCACAGGAACTGGCACCTGCCAGACAGGAAAAAGCAAGGTGCTCTTCCCACCTCAGCACAGCCACAGGCTCTCCTGCACCAGGGCGGGGGAACCGTGTTTCCTGCACACCACGCAGTGTGGGACACCGTCTGGGCATCCTAAGGTTTAGTCAATTCCCACCCCATCCACCTGGAGGCCAACTCAGATCCCGCAGTCTGACTCAGATCCCGGACTAAGGCCTGAGGCCGGCTCAGTCCCACGCGAGGACCGCACTTCCGATGCCAGTCGCAAGCCCCGGGCGTGGCCTGTGCTTCTGACCCACCTGACATGAATCAGTGTTCCCGTGACCCCCTCCCGGTGTTTGATGAATTGCTAGAGTGGCTCACAGGACGCAGGGACACACTGAGCTGTTTACCCATTTATGACCCAGGCTGTGCTGAAGGTGCGGATGCACAGCACGGGGAGGAGACCTGCAGGCAGGCACCCACTCCAGGCAGCTTCGGGCCTCCACCCAGCCTCTGCACAGTAGAGCTGGAAGTTCCTTGGGTTTTGCAAGGCACAGAGGAAAAATGCCCTCCCAGGGGAGAAGTGTAGAGCTCCCGTGCCCTCTGGGGGGAGAAGTGGGGAGCTCCCGTGCCCTCCTGGAGGAGAACTGGGGAGCTCCCTTGCCCTCCCGGGGGAGAAGCAGAGAGCTCCCTTGCCCTCCCAGACGTCGTCTTCCAGGCACCTGTGTGCATTCAGCTGTTGAAAGCTCCTTTTGGGTTTTTATGGAAGCTTCATTATATATACATGATTGATTACATCATTGGCTACTGATGATCAACCCAACATTTAGCACCCTCCCCTCTCTGAAGTATGAGGGTGGGGCTGAAAGTCCCTCTAATCCTGCCATGGGCTTTCCAGTGACCAGCTCCAACCTGAAGCTACATGGAGCCCCCAGCCACCAACCATCACACTCGCTACAAAAGAGACTCTTGTCACTCCAGAGATTCCAGGAGGAGGCAAAGACATACCGCACACTCTCACGACTCTATTCTGGACTTGGCTTCTCTATAACAAGCACCCTGGGAACAGTGTGAGGTGTTTGGAATGGCGAGTCCTCTGTCAATTCAGCCGACTCGGACCTATGTCTTCTGATCCAGGACCACTCTCGCTGGCACCAGGGCACCGAGACGGTCCAGGAAACACAGCAAGCATGCGTGTGCGCCAGCCCGGGAAACACGGCAGCATTGTGTGTGCACCAGCCCGGGAAACACGGCAGCGTATGTGTGTGCGCCAGCCCGGGAAACACGGCAGCATTGTGTGTGCGCCAGCCCGGGAAACACGGCAGCGTATGTGTGTGCCACACTGCTCGTTGCTGTCCAGCAGTTGAAAATTGCAATGGACAACTGGAAGACAGGTTATTCAGGCAGGTGTGAGAAACGTGACCAATTGGTGGAGTCGCTTAACTGGGTGTCCTCAGACCGAGCCTGAGGGGAAGGAAGGCAGGCCACTCCCAGACTTCTGGGCTAGAGGAAGGAGGAGGGCGTGGGGAGGGGGTGCAATTGGACCCTCTGTACCTTCCCCACCTCCCAAATGTTTCTCACTCTGCCTGAGCCAGTGGTGTCAGGACCCCATGCCCATGTCACTAAACTGGGCAGCGCAGGCTCCAGAAGGGACCTCAGAGTGGTCATGACTGGACTCCACGGTGGGACTTCCTGCAAATGTGGCCGCAAGAGGGCCGCCCCGTGGCTCCTCACCAGCAAGTCCCGTGGCGGCAGTGGCCCAAGAAGCAGCACTGCAGGGCTGTGCAGGGCACCTGCTTGAAGGCAGAGCTGGAGGGGGGCCCAACGGGAACCGTGGAAATGGGGGGAGCTCTTGCAGGCAGAGGAACACTCACAGGGGCCAAGGCCCCGCGTAGGCGCTAGCTTTCCACCCTGCATGCCAGCCACATGTCCACTCTGCCATGTGCAAGGCATGGAGGCCAGTCAGGACTGCAAGGGCCCCCCAATGCACCACCCCTCTCGAGCTGCAGAATCACCCCTCCTGCGTCCTCAGCTGAGGGGCTGTGTTTCCGGGTTGCCACTCACTCTTGGCTCAGAATAAAATGCACTTTGACTTCCGTCAGTCTGCGGTGCCCGTTAGTTTGGCCTCCAGCCGTCACTGCCATCTGCCCCCCTCAGAGGACCTATGAGCACGGTGCAGGGAGCTGAGGGTGCAGAAGCCCAGGAGTCTGGCCTCTGCTCTGGGGTGGCCCTGGTCCTGCCGGGCACTGCCTGTGTGTGAAGGGGGGGCATTTCTGCCTCCTCCCCACCTCAGAGCTTGATTTGTGCACCCGAATGCGCCACTGTGAAGGTGAATGCCTTGAAGGAACGCAGAGAGGCAGCCCAATGGCCCCAAGGTGCGTGGGTGTGACTCAGTGGCCTGACATGCCAGGGACTCAGTTCAGGGGTACAGCCGGGACCCCACAGGAGCCTCAGACTTGAGCAGCAGTGCTGTTCTCGGGGACGGTACACCCAGCGGCCTGTGCCTCGTGGGTCACAAGATATTTCCCCACTGAAGCAGCTCCAGCGTCTCTGGGCAGAAGCAGATGCATTGGCTTCACGAGGGTTGGCCCAGCCTGCTGAGGGTTTGGCGGGATTTTGGCATTTGGTCTTGGGACCCTGAGTCCGGCAGAAACAGTCCCTGGACCTCAGCGTGAAGAGCAGGCGCGCTACCCCAAGTAGGGACAGCAGAGGGCGAGCTCTTCCAGGATCCGGACACGGGCCTGGCCGGCTGAGAAGGCCGCTGGTGTGGGGACCGATGGAAATCCAACGCCCGTCCACAGACCCGGGCCGGGGCACGTCCTTCCTCACCTGGGAGGGGTTGCTGACACTCTCGTCCCTACATCTCATCCCTTAGAGGTCAGAGGCCAGGTCGGGGGCGGGCAGTGGCCTGAGTCCTGGAGGAACAGTGCTGACAGCAGCCCGATTCCATCGCTGCCCTCCTGCCGCTGGGTGCTGCCAATGGGGAAGGACGCCTGCGTGTGCCCAGAAAGGACGCCTGCGCGTGCCCGGAAAGGACATCTGTGTGTGCCCGTAAAGGACGCCTGTGTGTGCCCAGAAAGGACGCCTGTGTGTGCCACGTGTGCCCGGAAAGGATGCCTGTGTGTGCCCAGAAAGGACATCTGTGTGTGCCGCGTGTGCCCAGAAAGGAGGCCTGCGTGTGCCCGGAAAGGAGGCCTGCGTGTGCCCGGAATGGAGGCCTGCGTGTGCCCGGAAAGGAGGCCTGCGTGTGCCCGGAAAGGACGCCTGCGTGTGCCCAGAATGGAGGCCTGCGTGTGCCCGGAAAGGAGGCCTGCGTGTGCCCGGAATGGAGGCCTGTGTGTGCTCCGAAAGGACGCCTGCGCGTGCCCGGAAAGGAGACCTGCGTGTGCCCGGAAAGGAGGCCTGCATGTGCCCAGAATGGAGGCCTGTGCGTGCTCAGAAAGGACGCCAGTGTGTGTCGCGCGTGCCCGGAATGAGGGCCCTGCTCCCTCAGCCACACTCTCGTTGGCAAATAAAGACCTCAGTGGAACCCACCTGAGCCCTGAGCCGGTTGGACTGGATCATCCTCACTATGCATGGATTATTAGAGCCGGGATTATTCCCCATAAATACTCCTGTTCCCGCTGGCGGTTCTGATTTTCTTTGGACAAGTGTTAGGAAGCTGAAAAGCCTACCTCACGTCCTCCTCTCCCGGCAAAGGAAGAAACCACCGTTTAGCTGCTTCATGCCCCAACCAAAGGGCGTGTGGCGGAGGCCCAGAAAACCCACCCCGCACTCCCCGCCACGGCCCTCGAGCCCCGGCCGTCCAAGGCTGCTGTTCAGGGGCTCTGCTGGGTTGCACCTGCCACCACTACCCACACCCACCTTAGCTCTAATAGCAGAGCCGCCGCGAAGGCTGCGTCTGGAGAGCGCCGAGTCCCTGCTGCGAGCAGACACCGGGGCTGGGTCCCAAGAGCTTCTGGCTACATTCTCATTGACCCATCAGTACATAACCCCATTCTCTGTGTGTTTCTATTGAAAGATTCCTTACTGAGTGTGCTTGGTGGCTTCATTAACACTGAAATCGCTGCCAGCAGCGCCGTCAGCAGGCCTGGACGAGGCTTCTCTGACCCTGGCATTCCTTGTCCAGGACGTGAGGCAGCACCTGGGGACAGTGCTCAGTGGCACTGCAAACAGCAGGGTCGCCCACGAAAGCACAAAGATGCAGAGAGAAATGAAAAGGGCCCTTGATTGCAGCGCAGGCTGGAGCAGGGAGGCCGCCCCGCCTGACCCCAGCCAAGAACGCCCACCGGTAACTCAGAATGGTCGCTGCTCCGTGCAACTAAGTGTTGACTTGGGGATTACAGCTACATTTTAGCAAGTAAGAGAATCGCATACGGACTCCGAGAATGATGAGGGTGGACAGTTAAGGAAGTCTCAGTGGGGTGTAGCACAGCGGCACCCAGGCACCTCCAAGTCACCAGCCTGGCCTGCACACCAAAGTCACGAAGATAACTAACATTTGGAGTAACAATTAATATCCAGAAAATGATTAGGAGCACTTACCAACATTAAAGTCTTGACTTTTTTTCTTATTTAACTCATATTCCTCTTTCCGGACACTCCGTGGCCCAGCGTCCCGTGCTGAGACTTCTAGGTCAGGACTCCGTGTCTATCTCATGTCCATCATAATTTTATGAAACGCACCTGTGCAGCCCTCCCGAGCCCCACCCTCACCCGGCATCAGCACCCAGGGGCCCCAGTCCACTCCACTCTCCAGATTGGATCCTCGGGGACCTTTTTGAAATACAGATCAAGTCATGCGCTGATTGCAGCCCTTCAGTGGCTTCCCAGATCTTCCGTTAGTCCCCAGACAGTCCATCCGCCCTGCGAAACAGCCAGCACTGGGGACCCCGTGGCTCTGTGCTCCAAATCCACCTGCTGCCTCCAGTCCAGCCACATCCCCCAGGACTGCCCCTGCACCAGCACTTCCTCAGAGAGGGGATGCTTCGGGCAGCCACCTCCCAGTCCCATGCTATTGCTTTGCCTCCTACCTGCCCCTGCGGCGCTCAGTGGCCTGGCCCTCAGGACACCCAGAGGGGCTCCCAGCCCGCAGTTCCAGTGGTGCCCAGCAAACAGCTCCTCCTCTGAGGGCCTTGCCAGTGTGGACCGCTCCTGCTGCAGCTCCCAAAGGGCACTCTCCTGCCGGCCTTGGCTGAGGCGATGCTGCTCCAGCAGGGTCTGAAGCTCAGTCCTGAAGAGGGACTTCTCCCAAATGTGTTTCCTCCTGGGGGGATGGGGGAATAGGGGGAAAGGGGGCAGGCTCCACCCAGCCCTCAAGCTGTGGGCCCGCCCCTCCTGCCTCATAGAGATCTCTGTGCGCCTTCACAGCTGTGCCCGATCCATAGCCCTTGGGACCTGTGAGGAACTCCACTAAACTTCCCCTGCCTGGTGGCTGCGTGGTTTCTGTCTCCGTGGCCCTGAGGGAGGCATAGTCTGGGCCCCTCACCTGCCCTCCCCGCCTGCCTCAGCTCCAGTCACACGGGCCCCTGTCCTGCTAGTGCAGGCAACATGGTAGAGTTCAGACCAAAACGTCAGTCACATGACACAATTAAGTGGGCTTCACTCACCTGCTAAAAGAAAAATATCTTTAGTTTGGGTCATAAAACAAGACCAACTGAATGCTAAATAAAAGATAAACACCTAAAAAAAGATTCTGACGGGCTAAAAATAAAAATGTGGGCAAATAGACCATAAGAAAGCCAGAGTCATGGCAAATAAAACATTAAATGTGACAATAAGTATTTTAATGCAAAATTCCACAATCCATAATGTAAAAATAACAGTTATGCCTATGTACGAAATGGTAAAGCAGCCACTTTTAGAAAGCAGAAACTCAGGAGACAGAGGGAGAAACACACAGAAACTCTAGCCACGAGAGACTTTAACACAGCACACAGCTTCATACCACGAGGTCTAGTGGACGAGGAGTGGACAGAGCTTAGAAGAGACATTAAAGACAAATGCAGCCACAGGCCGGGCGCGGTGGCTCACGCCTGTAATCCCAGCACTTTGGGAGGCAGAGGCTGGTGGATCGCTTGAGGTCAGTAGTTCAAGACCAGCCTGGTAAACATGGTGAAACCCCATCTCTACTAAATAAAAATACAAAAATTAGCCAGGCATGGTGGCGTGCACCTGTAATCCCAGTTGCTCGGGAGGCTGAGGCACAAGAATCGCTTGAACCTGGGAGGCAGAAATTGCAGTGAGCTGAGATGGCGCCCCTACCCTCCAGCCTGTGTGGCAGACCGAGACTCAGTCTCAAAGGAAAAAAAAAGATAAATGCAGTGAAAAACACACATTCTCAGGTGCGCAGGAAACACAGACTCTCCCTGATGCGGGACAGGTGAGGTCAGGAGGCCACACTGACTTGTCCCTTGGTGAAGGCCCTTGTGCTCCACGTCCCTCTCGCCCTTGGCGCTAAATGCCCAGCTCTTTTGCCAGGTCAACAGCCCCACAGGAAACAGCAGATGGCCACATGCGTACAAGTTCCCCATACCTGATACGGCCGGGAAGCAGAACAAAAGTCCCCTGTTCCTGATGTGGCTTCGCCAGTGTCCAGCCAATCAGCACCCAAAGCCCGTGAAGCCATCACCACACACTCCCGCCTCGGGGACTGTGCACGCACAGCTGCGCTTAGGGTGTCGCTTGTATTCGGTTGATGCAAAGGTAATTGTGGTTTTTGCCATTGAAACTAACAGCCAAAACAGTATACTTTTGCACCGAACTAATAGCAACCTTTCTCTCATTTTGGTAGTGAAAACCACACCCCAGATGGAGATTTTAGATGCTACTGCTCCATGCGATACGTCCACCTTTGCACACCTGCCTCACCGGGATTTTATGAAGACGCAGGTACAGCTCCCACGAGGGAATTCCCCTTGAGGCACCAGGGCCTGCTTCCCCACCAAGCAGCCGCCGTCTCTCAGCGTGGACGTTCGCTCTGCAGTGGACCCCTCTGCCGGCTCGTACCATGGACTCACTCTCACGGGCTTTTGTGCAGCGAAGTCGGGAACCTGACCTGGCCACCCACAGGCAACAGTGGCACAAGTCACAAAGACGACACCAGGAAACCCTGTAAGCTAGAAACTGGACACCGTGCACTCTGGTCACGATGAAAAGATCATGAGAATTTATCAACAATATTATTGTAAACGGCCCTTCCACCCGAACGTTTAAAAACAACTCTTGGGTGACAGGAGAAATCCAAACTGAAATTACAGAAGGTCTTTTTTAAAAGTGTGATTGTAATGAAAACATTTGGTTGCTGCCTGCTTTGCTGACGGTGGCTCATCCCCTGCGGCCCACTGGGGCTCGATCGCCCTGGTCTGTGCACGGGGGCCTGACGCTCCAGGCTCTGCCACCCACCTGGCCTCTGCACGCTGCACTCTGCAGTGCTGCTTCCCGCCCTGCGGTCACCTCCGTCCCCCACCTCTGGCAGCGTTCATCCATAAAGTCACATGGTGCACCTCTGAGGTGCTGTCACTGACCACACCCGAGGGGAAGCCTCCGTCCCTACCATGAGGGCTGTTCTTTCTTCCTTTTCTTTTTTTTTTTTTGAGATGGAGTTTCACTCTTGTTGCCCAGACTGGAGTACAGTGGCGAAGTCTCAGCTCTCTGCAGCCTCTGCTCCCAGTTTCAAGCAATTCTCTTGCCTCAGCCTCCCAAGTAGCTGGGATTATAGGCACCTGCCACTATGCACAGGTAATTTTTTTTTTTTTTTTTAGTAGAGATGGTATTTTACCATGTTGGCCAGGCTGGTCTCGAACTCCCGACCTCAGGTGATCCACCCACCTCAGCCTCCCAAAGTGCTGGGATTACAGGTGTGAGCCACCACGCCCGGCCTATTGCTTCTTTTATAGCATGTATTACTTTTTTAAATTGTGTAAAATACATACAACCTGGAATTTGCCATTTTAACCGTTTTTTAAGTGTACAGTTCAGTGGCGTCAAGCACCTTCACGCTGCTGTGCAGCCGTCAGCACTGTCATCTCTGGCACCAAAACCATCCCCACCAAACACCCATCCCCACGCCTCCCTCCCCCGGCCCCGCAGCCTCCATTCTGCTTTCTGTTTCTATGGATTTGACTACTTGGCTGGGGTGCGGAGCCTCACACTGGTAATTCCAGCACTTTGGGAGGCCAAGGCAGGAGGATCACCTGAGTCCAGGAGTTTCAGACCAGCCTGGGCAACATAGCCAGCCCCCATCCCTACAAAAAACACAAAAATTAGCGGGGCGTGGTGGTAACTGCCTATAGCCCCAGCTACTCAGGCGGCTGAGGTGGGAGGATCACCTGAGCCCGGGAGGTCGAGGCTACAGTGAGCTGTGATTGCACCACTGCACTCCAGTCTGGGCAGCTGAGCAAGACTTTGTCTAAAAAAAAAAAAAAAAAAAAAGATTTGACTCCCCTGGAGGCTCCTCAAGGTGCATCCATGTTGTACAGGTGTCAGAATGGCCTTCCTTGTTACAGCTAAACAGTGTCCCATTGAATGTCTGTTCCACATTTGGTTTCTCTGCTCATCTGTCAGTGGGCACTGGGCTGCTCCCTTCCCCCTCTTGGCTGTTGGGAATAAGGCTGCTATGACTGTGGAGGTACAAAAGGCGTGTATCACTTTCTTTTTAAGACTGGGTCTCACGCTGTCGTCCAGCTGCAGTGAGTGCTACGATCTCAGTTCCTCCACCTCAGCCTCCCCGCTGAGTGGCTGGGACTGTAGGTGGCACCACCACACCCGGCTAACTTTCCGATTTTTGCAGAGACAGGGATCTCACTGTGTTGCCCAGGCTGGCCTTATGCCCCTGAGCTCAAGAGGCCCTCCCACCTTGGCCTTCCAAAGTGCTAGGATGACAGGTGTGAGCCACCGTGCCTGGCCCATGGATTCATTTTTAAATTATATCTGCATATGTTTAAATACTGTATATGTATTTCCTAGCAACCCCCCAGAAAGAGATCAGTGGGGGTGAAGCCTTGGTCTCCTGTTTGCCTGTGATATGATGGCCCATGGTACAAAAGCATGTGATATGATAGCATGTGATATGACAGCCCATGTTATGATAGTATGTGATATGATGACCCCTGACATGAAAGCATGTGATATGATAGAATGTGATATGATGGCCCATGACATGATAGCATGTGATATGACGTCCCATGGCATGATAGCATGTGACATGACAGCCCATGATATGATTGCATGTGACATGACGGCCCATGATATGATTGCATGTGACATGACGGCCCATGATATGATAGCATGTGACATGACAGCCCATGATATGATAGCATGTTACATGACGGCACATGACATGATAGCATGTGATATGATGGCACATGATGTGATAGCATGTGACATGATGGCCCGTGACGTGATCGCATGTGATATGACGGCCCATGGTATGATAGCATGTGATATGATGGCCCATGACATGGTAGCATGTGATATGATGGCCCATGATATGATCGCATGTGATATGGCGGCCCATGATATGATAGCATGTGATATGATGGCCCATGACACTATAGCATGTGATATGATGTCCCATGACATGATAGCATGTGATATGACAGCCCATGATATGATTGCATGTGACATGATGGCCCATGATATGATCGCATGTGATATGGCGGCCCATGATATGATTGCATGTGATATAACGGCCCATGACATGGTGGCATGTGATATGACGGCCCATGATATGATCGCATGTGATATGATGGCCTGTGCTATGATCGCATGTGATATGATGGCCCGTGGTATCATCACATGTGATATGATGGCCCATGATATGATAGTATGTGACATGATAGCCCATGACATGATGGTACGTGATATGATATGTGTGTCCACGGTGGGACTCTCAGCGTTGTTTTCAGAGGCAGCTCAGCAGCTCCTCTCAGATCCCTTGATGAGGTGACTTTGCCAGCACTTGTGCCCCACAGTGGAACCTCTGTCCTCTTCCCCATGAATCTGACCAGTGGCCTTTGACCACTGAACAGGAAGGGAGGCAGTGCCAATTCCAGGCCAATTCCAAGTGGCCCAGCAGATTTTGCTCTCGCTCTCTTGGGAGTGCTTGGTCAAAAGGAGTCTAGGCCACCCTACCGTTCTCCACAGGGAGAGATTCTGACCCAGGGGACATCTGGAGATGTCTTTAGTTGTCACACTGGGTGGGGTCATGACAGCTGTCCAGCGGGTGAGGCCAGGGGTGCCACTAAACCTCTTTCAGTGCACAGGACAGCCCACAGCAGAGAACAATCCAGCCCAACATCAACAGCGTGGAGCCGAGAAGCCCCACACTAAAGACCGAGTGGACAGAGAGGCCCTGAGCTAAAGGGCCACAGAGGAGACAGAGGCCCAGTCCCAGCCAGGGCGCCCCCCCGTCCAAACTGCAGCTGCACGGGTGACCCCGGCTGACGCCACCTGCAGCAGAGATGAGCCACCCTGGCTGAGCCCAGCCCAATCAACCTGCAGAATTGGGGGAAATGATTAGACAGTCATTTTAAAGTCACCAAGCTTTAGAGTGCTTTGTTATCAAGCAATACATATCTGAAACAGCAATAAATAAATATCAATAAACATCTGTTGGGTAAGCAGAGCCCTCCTGCAGTCACTCATTCAGAGCCATCCTTGGGTTCCACTGAATTGAAGCCTGCATGGCTGAGTGGAAGCCTCACCCTCAGCCTCAGGGGAGTCAGGGTCACAAAAACATTTTTTAATTTTTTCTTTTTTTGAGGCAGAGTCTCGCTCTATTGCCCGGGCTGGGATGCAGCGGTGCAGTCATAGCTCACTGTAGCCTCCACCTCCAGGGCTCAAGCGATCCTCCCACCTCAGCCTGCCATGTGCTGTTATCACAGGTGCACACCACCGTGCCTGGCTTATTTATTTTTTCATTTATTATTTTTCATAGAGACAGACCTCACCATGTTGTGCAGGTTAGTCTTGAACTTCTGGGCTTAAGAGATCCTCCTGTCTTGGCCTCCCAAGTAGCTGGGATCACATGAGCACATCACCATGCCCAGATTATGTATTTATTTATCCCTGTCCCTGCAGGGATCTCACTATGTTGCCCAGGCTGGTCTCAAATTCCTGGGCTCAAGTGATCCTGCTGCCTCAGCCTCCTAAAGTGCTGGGATTACAGGCATGAGCCAGCACACCTGGCCCTGAAATCTTGACCCAATCAGTGTTTTACACAAGACAAAAACGTTGCAAAACCCCTAAACCTAAACCTGGTTCTGCTCACTTCTTTCTCGTGCCACAGAAACCAAGGTTGGTCATCAGTGGCCGCTGAGTATTTCAAAAACTTCTTATGGGAAAGTGATAATATCTCAATAAACTGGCCTTGGAGAGGGGGAGCTTCCCCATCCCTGGGACGGGACAAGTTCACAGCAAACAACATCACCACCATCACTCCCCATGTGCCAGGGCAGGTGCAGTGGCAGGGCACGGCCTGCGGGTCCCCGGGCTCCTTTCCCGGGTTTTCCTGATGCCTCCTGGGTCTCTGGCCACCCATCGCTTCTCTTTGTTATTGTAGCTTTGAGAGAGAAGACCAGAGTCTCTCCCACGGTGACTGCAAGTCAGCTTCCAGATGGGCTTTGGGTGCTTTTCAGCTTCCTCACGGGATAAACTTGTGATTTCACGGCACATATTTTACTCAGAGCTGCAGCTTTGATTTGGCTAAATAGGGTTAAAACAGTGGAACGCATACACAACACAATCTTAAGTGATTTGGTTTCATTTATGTGATGCTAGCCTGTGCCCGTCAGCGTCCCTTGATTTGAAAACCTGTAATTCACATTATGGACTTCGACTCCAGGCCATGAAAATTCAACTTAAAAATCAATTATCTATTTTTTAAAAACCGTTTATTGCTGAACTCTCAAGAATTATGACCACCAATAAGTAACATTGGTGAGCTCGCTCACAGGGACCTCACGGGGAGGTAGAGAGCCCAGGATGGGGCAAGGGTTCCCGGTCAGCTCTAAACTAACACACCATTCAGGTAACACTTCCCCCGCTCCCCCCTCCAAATGCATTGTAGGGAAATTGCTTTGTCTGCACAGCAGAAGCATAGAAACGGTCAGCAATGCCGTTTTCCAGGTCTAACCGCGGATCCACATTCTCCAGCCTCCGAAACACCTTCCCCCTTAGTGACTGTCAACAAAAACAGAACAAAACATCTAAGCAAAAAGATTTTATCTGAGAGTAACATACAAGTAGAGTTGCCAACAGGGACATACACGCAGGGCGGGGTGCCCTCCGGTATGGACGGAGAACAAAGGAGAAGTGTCAGGTTTTATGAAGGGAAGAGGAGGTTATGCAAGTTGTTTTAAAAGAAAGCTGGGCCTGGCGCAGTGGCTCACACTTGCAACCCCAGCTACTCGGGAGGCTGAGGCAGGAGAATCGCTTGAACTCGGGAGACAGAGGTTGCAGTGAGCCGAGATCACACCATTGCACTGCAGCCTGGAAACAAGAGCAAAACTCCGTCTCAAAAAAAAAAAAAAATACCAAAAAGGGCTGGGTGTGGTGGCTCACGCCTATAATCCCAGCATTTTGGGAGGCCAAGGTGGGCAGATCACCTGAGGTCAGGAGTTCAAGACCAGTTTGGCCAACATGGTGAAACACTGTTTCCACTAAAAATACAAAAATTAGCCGGGCGTGGTGGCGGGCACTGTAATCCCAGCTACTCAGGAGGCTGAGGCGGGAGAATCGCTCGAACCCAGAGACAGAGGCTGCAACGAGCTGAGATTGCGCCATTGCACTCCAGCCTTGGCGGAAGAGCGAGACTCCTTCCAAAAAATAAAGGGAGCTCATTGGCACCGGCAGCCACTTGTGAGAGCGGGCTGGCGAGCGTCGGGAGCTGCTGAGTGCAGCTCGTGACCCTGGAGCGCGTTGGCCTGGCAGGCGCACACTGAGACCGGGCGGAAGTGGCCAGCTGTCCTGCCCCTGGCTGGCCTGTGTGACTCGTGGAGTGAGCTGCGGCGTGGGAACTTTTCTGGAGATCGCTCCTGTTATCAGGCAGATCCTGGGTAAGAGTCCCCGCTTCACGGCCTTCCCCATTCCAAGTTGCCAGGGTCTGACACGAGGGGCTCCTTTTTATTTTCTTGAGACGTGGTCTTCCTCTGTCGCCCAGGCTGGAGGGCAGTGGCACGATCTCAGCTAATGTCAGCCTCCGCGTCCCAGGTTCAAGCGATTCTCCTGCCTCAGCCTCCCGAGTAGCCGGGATTACAGGCACCCGCCACCATGCCCAGCTAATTCTTGTATTTTTAGTAGAGGTGGAGTTTCACCATGTTGGCCAGGCTGGTCTCGAACTCCTGACCTCAGGTGATCTGCTTGCCTCAGCTTCCCAAAGCGCTGGGATTACAGGCGTGAGGCACTGTGCCCACCTCCACTGTGAATCCGACAATGTTCACATGACCAAATAAATGAATGGATCCCCACCCTCTGCAGCCACGGAAACCTTGACTGTCGCTGAGGCTTCCCATGGACCCTTCACCTCTCCCAGTGGTCGTCCATCCACTTGGGCTGCAAATGCCTGCCCAGTCCTCACCGCCCTCTGCCTGCTGCCCCACCCTCTGGTCCCCACACAGCACACAGCCCTCCCTGGACCCACTGGGGAGAGCACCTGGTGTGGCCAATTCTGAGTTAGGGGCAGGGGCAGGGTTAGGGCTAGGGTCAAGGTTAGGATTAGGGGCAGGATCAGGATTAGGGGCAGAGTCAGGGTTAGAGTGAGGATCAGGGCCAGGGTCAGGGTCAGGGTCAAGGTCAGGGCCAGAGTCAGGGTCAGGGTCAGGATCAGGATCAGGGTCGTGGCAGGAGCAGGGTCAGTGTTAGGGTCAGGGTCAGGGTTAGGGTTAGGGGCAGGGGCAGGTGCAGGGTTGCAGCAGAGTCATGGTTAGAGTCAGGATCAGGGTCAAGGTCAGGGTCAGGATCAGGGTCAGGGTTAGGGTCAGAGTCAGGGTAAGGATCACGATCAGGGGCATGGGCAGGGGCGTTAGGGACAGGGGCAGGAGCAGGGTTGGGGAAGAGTCATGGTTAGAGTCAGGATCAGGGTCAGGGTTAGAGTCAGGATCAGGGTCAGGGTCAGGATCAGGGTCAGGGTTAGAGTCAGGTTAGAGCCAGGATCAGGGTCAGGGTCAGGATCAGGGTCAGGGTTAGAGTCATGGTCAGGATCAGGATCAGGGGCAGGGGCAGGGGCAGGGTTAGGGGCAGGGGCAGGAGCAGGGTTGGGGCAGAGTCAGGTTAGAGTCAGGATCAGGGTCAGGGTTAGGGTCAGGGGCCAGGGCAGGGGCAGGTATTGGCGAGACCAGCTCCCAATACATCATCATGGGTTTAAGATCTCTCAAAGTGTTGGAGTGGTTGGTGAAAAGAAAGAGAGGAAAGGAAAAAGTTTTCATTAAAGCTGGGCCCAGCGGAGACCCCACATAATGCTGCTCCGTGGACGTCTGACATTCCCCTGAAAACCTCAGTTTTTTATTGTGCTGTTTCAATAGGGGAGGGGGAGTGAGGTTACGCAAAGTTCCAGTGATAATTATACAAAAAGAACACACTTGCAAAAACTGGTGCGCAAAAATCACAACGTGGTCTTATAAAGGCAGAACAATGTAAAGGTAACTTTCTGTGGGTCAGCATAGAAATCATACACCTTAGCAAGAATAGGGGTTAAACATGAACTTAGGATGATCAGCAAGAACACACTGTGCTCGCAGCTATGAGGAGAACAGGATCTGACACGGGACAGCCAGCCTGACCGCAAAACTGCAAGAGGAGGGCCACCATGAAGGCCTGGAGGAGCCGGGGGAGAAGAAAGACTTTTACATCCTTATCTCCACCACAGAGACAGACACCCCTCATGGTCCATTTATCGGCTCTCCATAAGGGTCACATCCCCTTTCCAGGGCCCTGATCGATATGCCTGTCCTCGGAAAGGAATGCAGGTAATGAGCCTCTCCATCACACGTCCGCATGTAGGCTCTCTGCAGCGAGAAGCCCGTTACATGCTGCCGTCTCTCTCCGGCAGCCAAGCTGTGTGGTTAGTCCGTTTCACAGAGTTTCTGTTTCTGCCAGAACAGCTCAGCAGAGCCAACGTTACAAATCACATTTCAGCATGTCACGCTGTCCTTCACTTTCTCAAATACAATTGATACGGTAAGTAACAAGCATCACAAAGCAAATAACTCATTTCGGGGAAACTGAATTCGAGGAGAATTTACCGGTTAAAAATCAACAGTTTCTTCTTGTTATTTCAGATAGCTTGGGTTTTGCCAATTCTTCCAGAAGCTTGAGGCTGCTCCGTCACCACAGAGGGGTTCAGAGTATTCCCAGCAGGCAGGGTCAGCGTTAGGGTCAGGGTCAGGGTTAGGATTAGGGGCGGGGCAGGGTTAGGGGCAGAGTTAGGGGCAGGGGCAGGGGCAGGCTTACGGTTGCCTGATTCTCAGGGCAAAGGTAAGTAAAGCTCTGTGGGAGACTGGGCAGGGAGGGCCAGGTGAAGGGAAGGCAGGTATAAGGGGACACAGCACTGGGGTGAGCAGGGTCCCCAAAGCTCATGTCCACTCAGAACCTCAGAAGGAGACCACTAAGGTGAGAATTGGCGCGAGACCATGCTGGATGGTCCAGGGGCCCCTAAATCTGATGACGTGTGTCATTACAGGAGACAGGAGAAGAGGAAGCCCTGTGGAGGCGGAGGTGCAGACTTTGGCAACACAGCCGCGGGAGTCCTGGAACCCCCTGGAAGAGGCCGCAGGAGCCTGCCCTGCAGTCTTCGTAGGAAGCATGAGCCTCCCACCCCCAGCACTTTGATTTCAAACTCCTGGCCTCCAGGGCTGTGGGAGAAGACGTGTCTGTTGTTTAATGCCACTGGTAGGTGGTGACGTGCCTCGGCACTCACAGGAGGCCCACGAGATGAGCAGCAACTGCTGGTGGACCTCAGACCTGTCCCTCCTCCCTAGGAGGCCAGCACACCCCACACAGGGACCTGAGACCCTGTCCCTCCTCCCCGGGAGGCCGGCTCGCCCTCACACAGGGACTTGAGACCCTGTCCCTCCTCCCTAGGAGGCCAGCACACCCCACACAGGGACCTCAGACCTGTCCCTCCTCCCCGGGAGGCCGGCTCGCCCTCACACAGGGACCT
>NW_022436943.1:65738642-65739606 GCF_009761245.1 Sapajus apella
TCGCCCTCACACAGGGACCTGAGACCCTGTCCCTCCTCCCCGGGAGGCTGGCTCGCCCTCACACAGGGACCTGAGACCTGTCCCTCCTCCCCAGAAGGCTGGCTCACCCTCACACGGGGGTCTGCTGCCCAGGGCCCCTTTCTCCCATCTCCAGCTCTGCAGGTCCAGCGCCCCTCAAAACCCTGCTCCCTCCTCCCTGGGGAAACATCCTTTCTTTTCACATTGCAAATCTCCCCTCTGCGGAAGCACATTTCATCCTGCCGACATCGACACTGACACCAACCGCCCTAGTGTGAGGTCGGGTCAGGCCGCACAGGAGGCAGGGACACGTCTCCCCTGGAGCTGCATTTTCTGCGCTAAACACAGCGCTGGTCCCCCAGGACGCTGACTTGTGTGTCGGGGAGGAGACCTCATGGAAGGAGCCGTGGACGAAGGGGTCTCCTGAGGACCCGCCTGCATCAGTGCCCAGAGCCGGAGAAGGGGCCTGTCGGCTCCTGCTCCCAGGCCTGATTTCCAACAAACACAACACTGGGGTTCGGCTTTGTGTTGCCTTCGAGTGGGCGTTTTTCACATCTCAGGCCATGGTCTTTGGTCTGCGACACCCTCATCACTGGGTTTCTTCCTTCTTAGAAGAACATGTAACAACCGTCCATGAAACAAGCCCCAGGCTTTCACTGCAACACGCTGCGGCCTGTGCGGTGTTAGACCCCATGCCTCTAGCCTCCCCCTAGGGCCCAAATACGGACTCCAGAATCTTGAGTTGATCATTCTTCATCTCCTCTGATAGGTAGGTAAGAAGATAGATAGATGATAGATAGATAGATGATAAATAAATAGACAGATAGATAGATAGATGATAGATAGATAGATAGATAGATAGATAGATAGATAGATAGATAGATGATAGATAGATAGAAATAGATAGATGATAGAAGGTAAGTGGATAGATCGATGACAGATAGTA
>NW_022436943.1:65739616-65742396 GCF_009761245.1 Sapajus apella
TAAGTGGATAGATCGATGACAGATAGATAGTAGATAGGTGGATAGATAGATAGATAATAGATAGATGATAGATGATAGATAGATGATAGATGATGGATAGATAGATGATAGAAGATAAGTGGATAGATCAATGACAGATAGTAGATAGATAGATAGATAGATGGATGATAGATAATAGTTGGATAGATAGAATAGATGGATGGCTAGAGATTGAAGGAAACAGTGCATACAGTGGTCCATTTCTAAGACAATGTGCCTTCAGTTGGCTTAGGTCAGCCAACTGCAGAAGACCCAGGACACACTCGGCCCCTGCCTGGACAGCCAGCCCTCGCTTGTCACCCCCAGTCTCCCCTACTTGCCCTCACCCAAACCGAGGAAGTCAGAGAGGAAAGTTTCCTAGCCTGCAAATAGCTCTCCGTCTGTTCTTATCAGCCTACCCGGCGGCAGGTCAGAAGCCAAACACCTGAAGGGCCCCTGAGCTAACTGGGATTGCAGTGCACTGCGGGCTGCAGCAAAACGCAGCAGGACAGCCCTAAAGAAAACACCTAAAGCCCCTGCCCAACAGCCGACGGGCGATGTCCAAGGGGGTGAATGCCTTGTTGAAACCGCGCTGGCTGTGCCGGCCCGTCAGACACCCCATCTTGCAAGAGTGTCACTTCCACTGTTCTCCAAGTTTCTAAGTCCATTCTTCGGGTTTGGATGGGTACGTTTGTGTCTCACAAGATGATAGATAGAAAGTTCAATAGTTAATAGATGGATAGATGATAGATGGATAGGTAGATGATAGATGCATACGAACATACATACATATATACAAACATACACACATGTATACATACATACATGTATACAAACATACACATATATATACATACATACATAGATAATAGAGAGCTAGAAGACATAGACAAGAGGAACAGAGACAGAAAGATGGAGATGTAGGCAGATGATGGAGAGGTCGCTAGGTAGATGACTAAAGGAAGTTTCGCTGAGTCTGTAAAGCTGCGTTTTTCCTGGGTCCCATTTCTAGAAAGTGCTGTCAAGTGGCTTATTCAGAATGCCGGCTTGATGTGGTCTTCTGGGAACCCCTGTTCCCAGCGTGGCACACAGCCACGCTGCTCCCGCTCCATGCTGTCGCTCGCTCGCCACAGCATGTGATGTCCCTTTGCATGACCACGGCACTTCATTAACCCATTCTCTGCTGAAGGCCCTTTTGGCTATTTCAAGACTTGGCTCTTGTGAACGGTGCAGCTGTTCTCAGTGACATTCACACCCACGTCTCCTGATATTCGCATGCAAGACGCTTTCCTGGGATGTGCCTGAAAGAGACTGCTTGGGTATAAGGGACACAAACATTCACCACCACCGAATCCGCCCACTGCCCCCCACCCGGCTGTGCCAATTTATCTCCAACCTGTGGAGTCCACCGAACCCTAGCAGGGCACAGCCTCTGCAGCACGAGGCAGCACCAGACTCTACATGTCTGCTCCTCTGCATCTGTGGGTGTTGCCCCCGGGAGCTGCTGAAGCGGGGCGTGTCCCCCATGCGTGCGCAGGTCCTGTGATCTCCTGTGCAAGTCTGTGCTCAGCTCCGGCGTGGCCTGGCCTCTCTGTGACTGTGAGTGTCATTAATCTATTCTTGTACTAACCCTTCCTCGGGTACATTTGTTACACCTCTATTTTTCCGGTTTGTAATTTAACCTTTTAAGATATGTTTTAGCAATTGAAAATGTTTTAATTTTCTTGTCAAATTTATCCATTTTTTTTTGTCATGAGATTTTCTATTTGTGTCTTATTTAAAAATTCTCCCCTGCCCCCAAAGCACACAGAAATTCATTTTTATTTTCTTGTAAAAGTTTTTCAGGGACCTGGTGAGGTGGCTCATGCCTGTAATTCCAGCACTTTGGGAGGCCAAGGTAAGAGGATCCCTTGAGACCGAGAGTTTGAGACCCACCCCCTATCTCTACAGAAAGTTTTTTTTTTAATTAGCTGGACAAGGTGGCTCACATCTGTAATCTCAGCACTTTGGGAGGCTGAGAGGCGGGAAGATCACTTGAGCCCAGGAGTTCAAGACCAGCCTGGGCAACATAAAGACCTCTATCTACAAAAAAAGAATGATTTTTTAATTAGCTGGCCATGGTGGTGTGCACCTATGGTCCCCGCTACTCAGAAGGCTGAGGCAGGAAGACTGCTTGAGCCTGGGAGTTCGAAGCTGCAGTGAGCCATGACTGCACCGCTCCACTCCAGCCTGGGCAACAGAGAGAGACTCTATCTCAAAAACCAAAAAAAGGTCTTCAAGTTTTGCTCTTGACATTCGTGTCCTTGATTCATCCTGGATTTATTTTGCAGATGATGTGTGGTGGGCACCCAGTGTGACGCCCACGTGGACGGCTCCCACCTCTGCTCTGTGTATTGAAGAGACCCTCTCGGTCCTGATCTGACCCACCCCTCCAGCCCTGGTCAGCGTGGTTTCTGGGCCTATTTCTGGGTGCATGGTTCTGCCTCGCCTGGTGGCTGTGGACCTGGCAAGGAGGCTGCACTCTTAACTGCCACAGCCTCAGCAGGCCTGTGGTGTCTGCTGGCCCAGCTCTGCCTCCTCCATGAGCTTCTGTCCGGCTGTGATTCTTGGCCCGCTCCCCTTTCCAGCTACAGAAGCTTGAGCAAGTCAGACCTCTCCTGCAGCCCATTTCTCCCTGTGAAACAGGGACCACATGGCACCCTCCACTGAGGGCTAGGCTGCAGCTGGAGAGGAGAGGCGTGCTTGGCGATGGGAGACTGAGC
>NW_022436943.1:65742406-65742567 GCF_009761245.1 Sapajus apella
AGAGGAGAGGCGTGCTTGGCCATGGAGCTGGGCTGCAGCTGGAGAGGGGAGGCATGCTTGGCGATGGGGCTGAGCTGCAGCTGGAGAGGAGAGGCGTGCTTGACGATGGGGTGAGCTGCAGCTGGAGAGGAGAGGCGTGCTTGGCGATGGGAGACTGAGCT